>NC_136151.1:8511961-8539286 GCF_965212315.1 Lampetra planeri | reverse complement strand
TATCTGCCCGCTCGCTCACCCACCCATCCAATCACTCACCCATCCAATCACTCACCCACCCATCCGATCACTCACCCACCGAATTACTCACTCACCCACCCATTCACTCACCCACCCACTACCCACCCACTCACCCCCAATCATTCACTCATCCACCACTCACCCACCCACTCAATCACTCACCCACCCATCACACACTCACCCACCCACCCACTCACCCACCCACCCACCACCCACCCTCAACCCACCACCCACCCACTCACACCCACCCACACCACTCACCCACCCGCCAACCCACTCACCCACCCACTCACCCACCCACCCACCTAATCAATCAATCACTCACCCACTAACCCACCAACTCACCCACCAACTCACCCACCCACTCAATCAATCACTCACCCACCCAACCACTCACCCACCCAACCACTCAATCACCCAATCACTCACCCATTCACTCACCCACCCACCCACTCAATCAATCAATCAATCACTCACTCACCCACCCACTCACCCACCCACCCACCCACTCACCCACCCACCCACCCACTCACCCACTCACCCACCCATTCACCCAACCACTAACCCACCCACTCACCCACCTAATCAATCAATCAATCACTCACCCACCCACTAACCCACAAACTCACCCACCAACTCACCCACTAACTCACCCACCCACTCAATCAATCACTCACCCACCCACAAACTCACCCACCAACTCACCCACCAACTCACCCACCCACTCAATCAATCACTCACCCACCCAACCACTAACCCACCCAACCACTCAATCACCCAATCACTCACCCATTCACTCACCCATTCACCCACCCATTCACCCACCCACTCACCCACCCAACCACTCACTCACTCACCCACCCACCCACCCAACCATCACTCACCCAATCACTCACCCACCGACCCAATCACTCACCCATCAACCCATTCACCTACCCACCCAATAATTCACCCACCCCTACTACTAACTCACCCACCCACCCACTCAACCACCCACTCACCCACTCACTCACCCACCCACTCACCCACCACCCACCCACCAACTCACCCACCCACTCACCCACCCACTCACCCACCCACTCACCACCAACTCCACCCACCCACTCACCACCCACTCATCACCACTCACCCACCACTCACCCACCCACTCACCCACCCACTCACCCACATACCCACCCACTCACCCACCCACATACCCACCTACTCACCCACATACCCACCCAATCACCCACCCACTCACCCACATACCCACCCACTCACCCACATACCCCACCCACTCACCCACATACCCACCCACTCACCCACCCACTCCCCCACATACCCACCCACTAACCCACCCACTCACCCACATACCCACCCACTCCCCCACATACCCACCCACTCACCCACCCACTCACCCACATACCCACCCACTCACCCACCCACATACCCACTCACTCACCCACTCACCCACCCACCCACCCACTCACCCACCCACCCACCCACTCACCCACCCACTCACCCCACCCACCCACATACCCACCCACTCACCCACATACCCACTCACTCACTCACCCACCCACTCACCCACTCACTCACTCACCCACCCACCCACTCACCCACCCACCCACCCACTCACCCACCCACTCACCCACCCACCCACCCCACCATCACACAGACCCGACCTCCCTGCACGACAGCAGCAGTGACGGAGGATACAGCGGAGACTCGGTGGATATTACAGAAGAAGAGGAGGAGGAAGGTGGGGAGGAGGGGGCTGGGGGGGAGGGCTTCCGATTGGACGGTTTGGCGTCGTCCCCTCAAGCAGGGGGAGGAACGGACGGGGCCGGACGGCTCGACGGGTGATGATGAGGTGGAGACACGGGAGGGGGGCGTCTGAGTGGGTGGGTGAGTGAGTGGTTGGTGAGTGAGTGAGTGGGTGGGTGAGTGAGTGGGTGAGTGGATGGATGGGTGGGTGAGTGGGTGAGTGAGTGGATGAGTGGATGAGTGGATGGGTGGGTGAGTGGGTGGGTGGGTGGGTGAGTGGGTGGGTAGGTGGGTGAGTGGGTGGGTGAGTGAGTGGGTGGGTGGATGAGTGGGTGGGTGAGTGAGTTGGGTGGGTAGGTGAGTGAGTGAGTGGGTGGGTGAGTGGGTGAGTGGGTGGGTGAGTGGGTGGGTGAGTGGGTGGGTGAGTGAGTAGGTGAGTGCATGCATGGGTGGGTGAGTGGGTGGGTGGGTGAGTGGGTGGGTGAGTGAGTTGGGTGGGTAGGTGGGTGAGTGGGTGAGTGGGTGGGTGGGTGAGTGAGTGAGTTGGGTGGATGAGTGGATGGGTGGGTAAGTGGGTGAGTGGGTGGGTGAGTGGGTGGGTGAGTGAGTGAGTGGGTGAGTGGGTGAGTGGGTGGGTGAGTGGGTGGGTGGGTGAGTGGGTGGGTGAGGGAGTTGGGTGGGTGGGTGGGTGAGTGGGTGGGTGAGTTGGGTGGGTGAGTGAGTGGGTGAGTGAGTGGGTGGGTAGGTGAGTTGGTGAGTGGGTGGATGAGTGGATGGGTGGGTGAGTGAGTTGGGTGGTAGGTGGGTGGGTGGGTGGGTG
Source organism: Lampetra planeri (assembly GCF_965212315.1). Taxonomy (NCBI): domain Eukaryota; kingdom Metazoa; phylum Chordata; class Hyperoartia; order Petromyzontiformes; family Petromyzontidae; genus Lampetra; species Lampetra planeri. Next base: position 8,536,699 of record NC_136151.1, on the reverse strand, counting down.
AGTGAGTTGGGTGGGTAGGTAGGTGAGTGGGTGGGTGAGTGGGTGAGTTGGTGAGTGGGTGGATGAGTGGATGGGTGGGTGAGTGAGTTGGGTGGGTAGGTGGGTGAGTGGGTGAGTGGGTGGGTAAGTGGGTGGGTGGGTGAGTGGGTGGGTGAGGGAGTTGGGTGGGTAGGTGGGTGAGTGGGTGGGTGAGTGAGTTGAGTGGGTAGGTGGGTGGGTGAGTGGGTGGGTGGGTAAGTGGGTGAGTGGGTGGTTAAGTGGGTGAGTGGGTGGGTGGGTGAGTGGGTGGGTGGGTGGGTGAGTGGGTGGGTGAGTGGATGGGTGGGTGAGTGAGTGAGTTGGTGAGTGGGTGAGTGAGTGAGTGGGTGGGTGGTGAGTGAGTTGGGTGAGTGAGTGGGTGAGTGAGTGGGTGAGTGAGTGAGTGAGTTGGGTGGGTGGTGAGTGGGTGGTGAGTGAGTGGGTGAGGTGGGTGAGTGAGTGAGTGAGTGAGTGGGTGGGTTGGTGAGTGAGTTGGGTGGGTGGATGAGTGAATGAGTGGGTGAGTGAGTGGGTGAATGAGTGGATGAGTGACTGAGTGAGTGAGAGTGAGGGAGTGGATGGTCAGGTGCCTGCCACAAATGGATCATAGCGCTGAGCTTCCAGATGCTATATACACTACACTATATACCAGAGGTGTGGACTCGAGTCATGTGACTTGGACTCGAGTCAGACTCGAGTCATGAATTTGATGACTTGCGACTCGACTTGGACTTGCATAACAATGACTTTGTCCCACCTATGAGATGTGGACTCGAGTCATGTGACTTGGACTCGAGTCAGACTCGAGTCATGAATTTGATGACTTGCGACTCGACTTGGACTTGCATAACAATGACTTTGTCCCACCTATGAGATGTGGACTCGAGTCATGTGACTTGGACTCGAGTCAGACTCGAGTCATGAATTTGATGACTTGCGACTCGACTTGGACTTGCATAACAATGACTTTGTCCCACCTATGAGATGTGGACTCGAGTCATGTGACTTGGACTCGAGTCAGACTCGAGTCATGAATTTGATGACTTGCGACTCGACTTGGACTTGCATAACAATGACTTTGTCCCACCTATGAGATGTGGACTCGAGTCATGTGACTTGGACTCGAGTCAGACTCGAGTCATGAATTTGATGACTTGCGACTCGACTTGGACTTGCATAACAATGACTTTGTCCCACCTATGAGATGTGGACTCGAGTCATGTGACTTGGACTCGAGTCAGACTCGAGTCATGAATTTGATGACTTGCGACTCGACTTGGACTTGCATAACAATGACTTTGTCCCACCTCTGCTATATACTACACACTACACTACACACTACCTAAGGTCTTCGCTCATTTACCAGCTTCACATTCCCTATTGCCGTACGAATACTGGAGGAATTGGCCTTTGCGATTGATGCCCCCAGGGTCTGGAATGCTATTGCCAATAAACTGCAAATTGAATCATTACCTATGATGAGATCTTCACTCAAAACTGCTCTAGAGGAGTTGTACACCCCTAGCTGCCATTGCTATTCAGTGGCCTGAAATCAAATAAAAATGTTTCGCTCCGGATGACCGCTGCAAAGTATGATCTGTGTTTTGATTAAGCGTGCTGATCTTAAAGGTGCATTGAAAGATTTTGATACTCCGACTGATGCTCCTGCTGCTGTTGTGGAGTGACTCTTGCAGCCAGCTATGGCTGCATGGTTTGGTAGTACATGTTGTTCATGTCGTTTATTGTGAAAATTTGGTCACAGTTCCTATGATCACTGCTGTTTCATTGCTTTTATGGCTTTATTTTGGTGATTTCGAAAACGTTTTTTGGTTTTGCCCATGTTTGTTTGTTGTAGTACGGAGTTAGACTGATGGCCTTAATCTAAGTTGTCTTGTGGTTGTTGTTGTTGTTTGTTTGTGTTGTTGTAGTACAGAGTTAGACTGATGGCCTTAATCTAAGTTGTCCTGTGGTTGTTGTTGTTGTTGTTTTTTCCCACTGGGATTTTTGCACACAGCGTTGGTGTACGGTGATTTTTCTGCAATATTTTGCTGTCTTTCCCTGGATTTTCTGTTTGCACAAAGTCACATAGTCACTTTAATATGTTTTTTGTTCGTGTTTTCGATTTTTGTTTGTTGCGGTTGCACCCGATTCAATAGCCGAATGGCTCACAGGGCAATCTCCATATCTATAAAAGGCAAAGTTGTGATTATGTGTGTCTGTTCAAAATGTTTAGCGTACTTCCCGACATGCAACAAACTTGAAATTTGCCATGTGGGTACTGTACACCATGCACAAATTATAAAAAAAATACTATTTTTTTGGGGGGGGGAGCTCAATAACGCATTTATTTTTTGCACGGCAAGTGAGCTGTGACGTCACATCTGTCAGATCTGTCGGGGAGACCTGTTCTTCACCTGAGGACGGCTGCTTGCGTTGTGGCCGAAACGTCGTGAGAATTATTTGATTATGTTTTATTTGTATTATTTTATTATGTTTCATTTTTATTATTTTATTATGTTTTATTTTTATTATTTGATTATGTTTTATTTTTATTATTTTATTATTTCCATTCTACGTGATGACTTTACCGAAAGAACCAAGAAGATGAATCCCTGCTGTCACGAAAGCTTTAAATCGAAATTTAAATCGATGTTAGGTTGTTTATCGCCATCGTAAGATCGAAATATCGTAAGTCGGACCCCATCTTAACTCGGGGACTACCTGTAAATGAAACTGAACTGAAACCAATGTAATAATAAGATAACCCGTAAAAACAAAGTTTTTCACTATAAATCCTTTATATGCGTGGCGGCTAGAGTCCTCCCGTCCTCTGGCTTGAGATGGCTGCCACCTATGGGTCAGATGATTGCATTGCACCATTAAGCAAGTCTGTGTGCAAAATGTCAGCTCGATTGGATCACGGGAAGTGGGTTAAAAAACGACCGAAAGATTTGCACGGTCCTAAGCAAGCAAGCGAACTTAATATAAAGGATTTAAATACTCTTACGACGTCCAGCACTGCTTGGTAACATTATGTAGTCGCCGATAAATGTTTATATCCGAATAAATATCCGAATGTAAATATACAAACGCGTGGGTGTCCGTGTGTGAGCGAAACGTGAACCCCCCCCCCACACACCCCCTCTAATGGAACATCTGCGCCGGTTAGAAACATTCATGGCTGCCACTGCCTAGTGTATAGTGTAGTATATAATAGTGTAGTGTACAGTGTAGTGTATAGTGTAGTATATAGTAGTGTATAGTGTAGTGTATAGTATAGTGTATAGTGTAGTATATAGTGTAGTGTACAGTGTAGTGTATAGTGTATAGTAGTGTAGTGTGTAGTGTATAGTGTAGTATAAGGTAGTGTATAGTGTAGTATAAGGTAGTGTATAGTGTAGTGTATAGTGTAGTATATAATAGTGTATAGTGTAGTATATAATAGTGTATAGTGTACAGTGTAGTGTATAGTGTAGTATATAATAGTGTATAGTGTAGTGTATAGTGTAGTATATAATAGTATATAGTGTAGTATATAATAGTGTATAGTGTAGTGTATAGTGTAGTATATAATAGTGTATAGTGTAGTAGTGTAGTATATAATAGTGTATAGTGTAGTGTATAGTGTAGTGTATAGTGTAGTGTATAGTGTAGTATATAGTCGTGTATAGTGTAGTAGTGTAGTGTATAGTGTAGTATATAGTAGTGTATAGTGTAGTATTTCGATTTAAAGCTTTCGTCACTGCAGGGATTCATCTTCTTGGTTCTTTCGGTAAAGTCACGTAGAAGGGAAGTAATAAAATAATAAAAATAAAACATAATAAAAAAATTCTCACGACGTTTCGGCCACAACGCAAGCAACCTGAGGACGGCTGCTTGCGTTGCTTCTGTTTGGCCGCATAGACGGGCGAGACGGGCGTGGCACGGGCTGAGGAAGAGATGGAGTGGGTGAGTGAGTGGGTGAGTGGATGAGTGGATGAGTGAGTGGGTGGGTGAGTGAGTGGGTGGGTGAGTGAGTGAGTGGGTGAGTGAGTGGGTGAGTGAGTGAGTGGGTGAGTGAGTGAGTGAGTGGGTGGTTGGTGAGTGGGTGGGTGAGTGAGTGAGTGGGTGAGTGGGTTGGTGGGTGAGTGAGTGAGTGGGTTGGTGAGTGAGTGGGTGGTTGGTGAGTGGGTGGGTGAGTGAGTGGGTTAGTGAGTGAGTGAGTGGTTGGTAAGTGGGTGAGTGGGTGAGTGGGTGGTTGGCACAGGCTAGAGAAGAGATGGAGCTGATGCCGTACGGGAGGACGTGGAGCTGAGTGGACTTGCCGATGACCGGTACCAGCGGTGTCAAGATCGGCCTCCGTGGAGGAGGCTCGTGAAGGACGCTACTGCTGTTACTGGGCAGTGCCAGGCTAGGTGCACAGTAAGGCTACTGGGCAGTTGGAGGCAGTCGCTCTCCAGCAACAACAACGGAGGGCGGAGGAGCGATTCTCACAACAACGAGCGGAGCGCCGGGTGGCTAAAGCACAGCAAGTTGGCACAGGTGGTGCATCTACCGGTCATCTCAGTCAGTCGACCCGTGGCACCTGCTGGGTCTGTCCCGTGACCTCCTGCCAGCGGGCGTTTCAACACTTCACGTGGCCTCAAAGTGTACCTAGCCTCAAACGAGTACCTGGTGCTCAAGTTCAAGTTCATTGATTAGGTGTAGCCCTGTGAGCCATTCGGCTCTTGAATCGGGTGCAACCGCAACAAACAAAAAACAAAAACATGAACAAAAAACATCTTAAAGTGAATATGTGACTGAGTGCAAACAGAAAATCCAAGAAGAGACGGCAAAACATTGCAGAAAAAACACCGTACACCAACGCTGTGTGCAAAACTCCCAGTGGGATGCTAGTCAAGCAACAACAACAACCACAAGACAACTTAGATTAAGGCCATCAGTCTAACTCTGTACTACAACAACACAAACATGGCCAAACCAATACACTTTTTGAAATCACTAACAACCACTTGCCCCTACAGCCTGCTAGAGGCTGCCTGGGGGAGCTTTGTGCTACTGGCTACTACTAACAACCACTTGCCCCTACAGCCTGCTAGAGGCTACACGGGGGATCTTTGTCTTTGTGCTACTCCCTAACAGCACTTGCCTCTACAGCCCTGCTAGAGGCTGCCTGGGGGAACTTTGTCTTTGTTAGGTGCCACTACTCGCTACTAACAGCACTTGCCCCTACAGCCTGCTAGAGGCTACACGGGAGATCTTTGTCTTTGTTAGGTGCCACTACTCGCTACTAACAGCACTTGCCCCTACAGCCTGCTAGAGCCTGCCTGGGGGAGCTTTGTCTGTGTTAGGTGCTGCTACTCTCTGCTAACAGCACTTGCCCCTACAGCCCTGCTAGAGGCTGCCTGGGGGAGCTTTGTCTGTGGTAGGTGCCACTATTCGCTACTAACAGCACTTGCCCCTACATTATATGAGAGTCACCCTGGGGGAACTTTGTCTGTGTTAGGTGCTACTACGCGCCACAATTCACTGCACTTGCCACCACATCCATTCTGGAGGCTACCTGGGAGACCTTTGTCTGTGTCTGTATGTAACACTGCACTTGCCCCTACAGCCCTGCAGGAGGCTACCTGGGAGCATTTGTCTATGTCTGTATGTAACGCGCATGCGCACTGAGGCCTTCCCACAACCTCCCCCCACACACACACCCCCTACTCAAGATGGCGTCCGGAGACGCGGCCTAAACCGCTGAGGAGATTAATTTTTTAAACATTTTGTTAATTTTTTAAAGTTGTTTTTTCCTTGAAACAACCAACATACAAAAAACATACACTTTTAACTCGCTTTGATGGGCAACATCGCCGCCGCTTTCCGCGACCGCCTCGGCGGCGGTGGCGGCGGAGGCGGCTGCGAGTGTGGCCACAAGAGGAAAAGGCCCCGACGTCGGAGGCTCCGCGAGCCCGGGGGAGACCCCGAGTCGGACTCGTCGGAGGCGGAGGATGAGCCGCGGGGACCCCGCAGGTGACGCTAGCCGAGGCCGTAGGCTTCGGCCTAGTCTACGGGGAATTTTTTTTACTTATGAATATTTGTGTTAATAGTTTTTTAACGTAACTGTTTACGTATTTTTTTTTAGCGAGTGTGTTTCGCGGGTTGACGTGGGAGATAGTGCGTTTTGTGGGTCTCTGTGTGGTGAGTCTGTGGGTCTCTGTGTGGTGAGTCTGTGGGTCTCTGTGTGGTGAGTCTGTGGGTCTCTGTGTGGTGAGTCTGTGGGTCTCTGTGTGGTGAGTCTGTGGGTCTCTGTGTGGTGAGTCTGTGGGTCTCTGTGTGGTGAGTCTGTGGGTCTCTGTGTGGTGAGTCTGTGGGTCTCTGTGTGGTGAGTCTATTGGTCTCTGTGTGGTGAGTCTGTGGGTCTCTGTGTGGTGAGTCTATGGATCTCTGTGTGATGAGTCTATGGGTCTCTGTGTGATGAGTCTGTGGGTCTCTGTGTGGTGAATCTGTGGGTCTCTGTGTGGTGAATCTGTGGGTCTCTGTGTGGTGAGTCTGTGGGTATCTGTGTGGTGAGTCTGTGGGTATCTGTGTGGTGAGTCTGTGGGTCTCTGTGTGTTGAGTCTGTGGGTCTCTGTGTGATGAGTCTGTGGGTCTCTGTGTGGTGAGTCTATGGGTCTCTGTGTGATGAGTCTGTGGGTCTCTGTATGGTGGTGAGTCTGTGTGGTGAGTCTATGGGTCTCTGTGTGGTGAGTCTGTGGGTATCTGTGTGGTGAGTCTGTGGGTCTCTGTGTGGTGAGTCTATGGGTCTCTGTGTGATTAGTCTGTGGGTATCTGTGTGGTGAGTCTGTGGGTCTCTGTATGGTGGTGAGTCTGTGTGATGGGTCTATGGGTCTCTGTGTGGTGAGTCTGTGGGTATCTGTGTGGTGAGTCTGTGGGTATCTGTGGTGAGTCTGTGGGTCTCTGTGTGGTGAGTCTGTGGGTCTCTGTGTGATGAGTCTGTGGGTCTCGGTGTGGTGAGTCTATGGGTCTCTGTGTGATGAGTCTATGGTTCTCTGTGTGGTGAGTCTATGGGTCTCGGTGTGGTGAGTCTGTGGGTCTCGGTGTGGTGAGTCTATGGGTCTATGTGTGATGACTCTGGGTCTGTGTGTGATGAGTCTGTGGGTCTCTGTGTGGTGAGTCTACGGGTCTCTGTGTGATGAGTCTATGGGTCTCTGTGTGGTGAGTCTATGGGTCTTTGTGTGGTGAGTCTATGGGTCTGTGTGTGGTGAGTCTGTCGGTCTCTGTGTGATGACTCTATGGGTCTATGTGTGATGACTCTGGGTCTCTGTGTGATGAGTCTGTGGGTCTCTGTGTGGTGAGTCTGTGTATCTATGTGTGATGAGTCTGTGGGTCTCTGTTGAGTAGTGAGTCTGTGGGTCTCTGTGTGGTGAGTCTGTGGGTCTCTGTGTGGTGAGTCTGTGTGTCTCTGTGTGGTGAGTCTGTGGGTCTCTGTGTGGTGAGTCTGTGAGTCTCTGTGTGGTGAGTCTGTGAGTCTCTGTATGTGTATCTCTGTATATCTCTGTGTATCTCTCTGTTTTTCTCCGTGTATCTCTGTAGGTGTCTCTGTGTATGTATCTTTGTTTATCTGTCTGTATATCACTGTATGTATCTCTGTGCATCTCTCTGTATGTATATCTTGTGTGTATATATCTGTGTATGTATGTCTGTGTATATCTTGTGTGTATGTCTGTGTATGTATCTCTGTGTATATCTTGTGTGTATGTATCTGTGTATGTATGTATCTGTGTATGTATCTCTATGTATGTATATCTTGTGTGTATGTATGTCTGTGTATGTATCTCTATGTCTGTGTATGTATGTTTGTATGTATCTCTGTGTATATCCTGTGTATATGTATCTGTGTATGTATCTCTGTGTGTATGAATATATCTTTATGTATGTATATCTTGTGTGTATGTATCTGTGTGTGTATGTATCTGTGTATGTATCTATCTGTATATATATCTTGTGTGTATGTATCTGTGTATGTATCTCTGTGTGTATGGATATATCTTTATGTATGTATATCTTGTGTGTATGTATCTGTGTGTGTACGTATCTGTGTATGTATCTCTGTGTATATCTTGTGTGTGTATCTGTATGTATGTATCTGTGTATGTATCTCTGTGTGTATGGATATATCTTTATGTATGTATATCTTGTGTGTATGTATCTGTGTGTGTATGTATCTGTGTATGTATGTCTGTGTATGTATCTCTATGTCTGTGTATGTACAGGAAGAGGTCCCGCTGTACCTCAGTGTACATATACAAGACTCTCTTCCTCCACGGGGAGAACAGCGACATCAAGATCACGGCGCTGGGACAAACGTGGAACCTGCACAAGATTTACCTGTGCCAGGTGAACGATGTGTGTGTGTCTGTGTGTGTCTGTGTGTGTCAGTGTGTGTCCGTGTCACAGACATACAGTGTGTGTGTCTGTGTGTGTCAGAGTGTGTCAGTGTGTGTCAGAGTGTGTCTGTGTCACAGACACACTCTGACACAGACATACAGTGTGTGTCTGTGTGTATGTCTGTGTGTGTGTCTGTGTCTTTGTGTCTATATGTGTGTGTGTCTGTGTCTTTGTGTCTATATGTGTGTGTGTCTGTGTGTGTGTCTGTGTGTGTCAGTGTGTGTCTGTGTCACAGACACACACTGACACAGACATACAGTGTGTGTCTTTGTGTATGTCTGTGTGTGTCTGTGGCTTTGTATCTATATGTGTGTGTTTGTGTGTGTCAGAGTGTGTCTGTGTGTGTCAGTGTGTGTCTGTGTCACAGACACACTCTGACACAGACATACAGTGTGTGTCTGTGTGTATGTCTGTGTGTGTGTCTGTGTCTTTGTGTCTATATGTGTGTGTGTCTGTGTGTGTCTGTGTGTGTCAGTGTGTGTCTGTGTGTGTCTGTGTGTGTCTGTGTGTGTCTGTGTGTGTCTGCGGTAGTGTAGCGGTTAGCGCGCTGCGCTATGAACCTAGCGACCCAGGATCTATTCCCGCTCACGGCCAACACCAGTGACGATTATCTGAACCGGTCCTGGGCCTCCCCTAGGTCGACTCAGCCTGCAATGAGTACCTGGTGTGGTGTGTAAACATCGCCACTGGGGAGACAAAGGCGGTCGGGCGTGGTGCTGGCCACCCACCCCCTCGTGTGCCGTGCCGGCCTTCATAGGTGCTCGCTAACAGCACTTGCTCCTACAGTCTGTTAAGGCTACACGGGGGATCTTTGTTTATCTTTTGTGTCACAGACACACTCTGACACAGACATACAGTGTATGTCTGTGTGTATGTCTGTGTGTGTGTCTGTGTCTTTGTGTCTATATGTGTGTGTGTCTGTGTGTGTGTCTGTGAGTGTCAGTGCACTATACACTGCAGCATACACTACACCACTACACACTACACTAACACAACGTTTGTATGCTTTACGCGATCTAAATTACCCCCCCCCCCCAAAAAAAAAACCCCTGTATTGTGGACCAAGTTTAAGTTCATTTATTAGGTATAGCCCTGTGAGTCATTAGGCTCTTGAATCGGGTGCAACCGCAACAAACAAAAAACAAAAACATGAACAAAAAACATCTTATAGTGAATATGTGACTGAGTGCAAACAGAAAATCCAAGAAGAGAAAGCAAAATATTGCAGAAAAAGCACCGTACACCAACGCTGTGTGCAAAAATCCCAGTGGGATGCAAGTCAAACAACAACAACAACAACCAACTTAGATTAAGGCCATCAGTCTAACTCTGTACTACAACAACACAAACATGGCTAAACCAATACACTTTTCGAAATCACCAAAATAAAGCCATGAAAGCAATGAAAAAGCAATCATAGGAACTGTGACGGAATTTTCACAATAAATGGCATAAACAACATGTACTACCAAAACCTTGCAGCCATAGCTGGCTGCATGAGCCAGCACCACGCCCGGCCGCCTTTGTCTCCCCAGTGCTAGCGATGTTTACTACACACCGCACTGCATATTATTTTGATGATTTCGAAAAGTGTATTGGTTTGGCCATGTTTGTGTTGTTGTAGTACAGAGTTAGACTGATGGCCTTAATCTAAGTTGTCTTGTGGTTGTGGTTGTTGTTGGTTGTTTGTTGTAGTACAGAGTTAGACTGATGGCCTTAATCTAAGTTGTCTTGTGGTTGTTGTTTGTTTGTGTTGTTGTAGTACAGAGTTAGACTGATGGCCTTAATCTAAGTTGTCTTGTGGTTGTTGGAGTATTATCATTTTTCAATGCACCTTTAAGATCAGCACACTAGATCTAAACACAGGTGGTCATACTTTGTAGCGATCATCCGGAGCAAAACATTTTATTTCAGGCCATTGAATAGCACTGGCAGCTAGGGGTGTACAACTCCTCTAGAGCAGTTTTGAGTGAAGATCTCATAGCTAGTGACCAAATGGGAGCTTAGTTAGGTGGTTTTTAACATCTTGACGCGTTTTGTTGCCGGAATGTTGCGTAGCAAAGGGGTGCTGCTAATGCTACGCTGTGTGTGGTGGTGGTGGTGGTGGTGGGGCTCTTTGTGTCTGCGCGCTGCAGTCTCCGTACTTCGGCAGCATGTTCAGCGGCTCTTGGAAAGAGTCAAGCGCAGAGGAGGTGACCCTACAGATCCCGGACGCGGCCATCGATGTGGAAGGTGGGAGGCTCGCTGACTCGCTCGCTCGACACGGAGACACCCGTAGACTCACTCAGCACTGAGACACCCATAGACTCAACGCTGAGACCCATAGACTCAACACTGAGACACCCATAGGCTCAGCTCTTTGCCAGGTGCTACTCACAGCACTTGCCCCTGCAGCCCTGTTAAAGGCTACCCGGTGGACCTTTGTCTGTGTGCGCACAGCGCTCCAGACGGCGTTTGGGTCTCTGTACCGGGACGATGTCGTCATCCAGACGGAGCGAGCCGTGCCGCTGCTAGCCGTGGCAAGTCTACTGCAGCTGGTGAGATATACACATAGATACAGATACATACATACAGATACATATACACACATACAGATACACACAGACATACACACACATACACATTTACACACAGATACACACAGACATACACACACACACATACACACACATACATATACACACACACTCGCATACACACAGATACACACACATGCACACACATACGCAAACATACATATGCATATATACACATACACAGAATCAAACACATACATATACATACACGCACATACATATACTCAGATACACACAGGTCCTGGATGTGTGCGTGTCTGTGTGTGTATCTGTGTGTGTGTATCTGTGTGTTTTGTGTCTGTGTGTGTATCTGTGTGTTTTGTGTCTGTGTGTGTATCTGTGTATCTGAGTGTGTCTGTATCTGTGTGTGTGTATCTGTGTGTGTATCTGTGTGTGTGTATATCTTTGTGTATGTATCTGTGTATGTATCTGTGCGTGTGTATGTGTTTGTATCTGTCTGTGTGTGTGTCTGTATCTGTCTGTGTGTGTGTGTGTATCTGTGTGTTTTGTGTCTGTGTGTGTATCTGTGTATCTGAGTGTATCTGTATCTGTGTGTGTGTGTATCTGCGTGTGTATATCTGTGTGTGTATAGCTGTGTGTGTGTGTAGCGGTTAGCGCACTGCACTACGAACCTGGTGACCCGGATTGGATTGCCGCTCACGGCAAACACCAGTGACGATGATCTGAACTGGCCCTGGGCCTCCCCTAGGTCGACTCAGCCTCAAAAGTACCTGGTGCGGTGTGTAAACATTGCCACTAGGGAGACAAAGGCGGCCGGGCGTGGTGCTGGCCACCCACCCCCTCGTGTGCCGTGCCGGCCTTAATAGGTGCTCCCTAACAGCACTTGCCCCTATAGTCTGTTATGGCTATATGGGGATCTTTGTATTTGTGTGTGTATCTGTGTGGGAGGCTGATCGATGCCCGGGTGCGGTCAAGGGATGGCTCCCTATTGCTCAACCACGTTATGTATGCCGATGATCTGGTAATTGCTGCTCACTCAGAGGAGGAGTTGGAGACGCTGCTGCTGAGACTGGAGCGTGCCACTAAGAGGTGGGGCCTTACCATCAGCCCCACCAAAACTAAGCACCTGCCTGGGTATTTTGTACCATCGGACACTCCACCCCCACAACTCCCAATTGGTGATATGGCAGTTGTGGAGAGAGTGGAGAGTTTCCCATACCTGGGCAGTGTGCTCATGACCGGCTCTGGTTTGACAGCAGAGGTCTCACTCCGAATCAGTCGAGCGGCAATATCTTTTCATCGGTTGCGTAACGCTGTGTGGAAGCTACCTAGTCTGTCGCTCCGCACGAAGCTACAGGTCTTCTCGGCCACGGTCATTCCCTCCCTTCTCTACGCTTGCGAAACGTGGACCCCCCTAATGGAACATCTTCGCCGGTTAAAAACACTTAGGCTGGCCTGCCTACGATCCATCCTGGGTTTAACCAGGCTGAATTGTGTAAGGAGCTCACAAATCCTTCAAAGATCTGGGCAAAGTCCCATCAGTGAGCTCCTCCGGCAGGCAAGGCTGCATTGGCTGGGTCATGTCGCCCGCATACCCACCCACCGCATGCCTAAACAGCTTTTGTTTGGCCGGATCGAGGGGGCTAAACGGGCGCGGCACGGGCTGGAGAAGAGATGGAGTGATGTGGTACAGGAGGACGTGGAGCTGAGTGGACTTGCCGATGACTGGTACCAGCGGTGTCAAGATCGGCCTCAGTGGAGGAGGCTCGTGAAGGACGCTACTGGGCAGTTGGAGGCAGTCGCCCTCCAACAACAACGGAGGGCGGAGGAGCGACGCTCACAACAACGAGCGGAGCGCCGGGTGGCTAAAGCACAGCAAGTTGGTACAGTAGGGGGCACAGGTGGTGCATCAGTCAGTCATCTCGGTCATCTCGGTCAGTCGACCCGTGGCACCTGCTGGGTCTGCCCCGTGACCTCCTGCCAGCGGGCGTTCGACACTTCACGTGGCCTCAAGGTGCACATGGCCTGGCACAAGCGTCGTGGTGACGTCACCGCCACTTAGTGGCGAATGGCGGTTGTTGTGTTGTTGTTGTGTGTCTGTGTGTCTGTGTGTGTGTATCTGTGTGTGTGGTTGTGTGTATCTGTGTGTGTATCTGTGTGTGACTGTGAGTGTGTCTGTGTGTGTGTGTGTATGTGTGTGTGAGGTGGGGCCTTACCATCAGCCCCACCAAAACTAAGCACCTGCCTGGGTATTTTGTACCATCGGGCACTCCACCCCCACAACTCCCAATCGGTGATGGGGCAGTTGTGGAGAGAGTGGAGAGTTTCCCATACCTGGGCAGTGTGCTAATGACCGGCTCCAGTTTATCAGCAGAGGTCTCACTCCGAATCAGTCGAGCGGCAATATCTTTTCATCGGTTGCGTGACGCTGTGTGGAAGCTACCTGGTCTGTCGCTCCGCACGAAGCTTCAGGTCTTCTCGGCCACGGTCATTCCCTCCCTTCTCTACGCTTGCGAAACGTGGACCCCCCTAGTGGAGCATCTTCGCCGGTTGGAAACATTTAGGCTAGCCTGCCTACGATCCATCCTGGGTTTAACCAGGCTGGATTGTGTGAGGAGCTCACAAGTCCTTGAAAGATCTGGGCAAAGTCCCATCAGTGAGCTCCTCCGGCAGGCAAGGCTGCGTTGGCTGGGTCATGTAGCCCGCATGCCCAGCCACCGCATGCCTAAACAGCTTTTGTTCGGCCGGATCGAGGGGGCTAAACGGGCGCGGCACGGGCTAGAGAAGAGATGGAGTGATGTGGTACAGGAGGACGTGGAGCTGAGTGGACTTGCCGATGACTGGTACCAGCGGTGTCAAGATCGGCCTCAGTGGAGGAGGCTCGTGAAGGACGCTACTGGGCAGTTGGAGGCAGTCGCCCTCCAACAACAACGGAGGGCGGAGGAGCGACGCTCACAACAACGAGCGGAGCGCCGGGTGGCTAAAGCACAGCAAGTTGGCACAGTAGGGGGCACAGGTGGTGCATCAGCCAGTCATCTCGGTCATCTCGGTCAGTCGACCCGTGGCACCTGCTGGGTCTGCCCCGTGACCTCCTGCCAGCGGGCGTTCGACACTTCACGTGGCCTCAGGGTGCACATGGCCTGGCACAAGCGTCGTGGTGACGTCACCGCCACTTAGTGGCGAATGGCGGTTGTTGTTGTTGTTGTGTGTGTGTATCTGTGTAGGAGGGTTTGATGCAGCGCTGTGTAGAGGCTATGCAGGACTGTGTGTGTATCTGTGTCTGTGTGTGTGTGTCTGTGTGTGTGTCTGTGTGTGTGTCTGTGTGTGTCTGTGTGTGTGTCTGTGTGTGTGTCTGTGTGTGTGTCTGTGTGTGTGTAGGAGGGTTTGATGCAGCGCTGTGTGGAGGCCATGCAGGACTGTGTGTGTATCTGTGTGTGTGTCTGTGTGTCTGTGTGTGTGTCTGTGTGTGTGTCTGTGTGTGTCTGTGTGTGTGTCTGTGTGTGTGTGTAGGAGGGTTTGATGCAGCGCTGTGTGGAGGCCATGCAGGACTGTGTGTGTATCTGTGTGTGTGTCTGTGTGTGTGTGTCTGTGTGTGTGTCTGTGTGTGTCTGTGTGTGTGTATCTGTGTGTGTGTCTGTGTGTGTGTGTAGGAGGGTTTGATGCAGCGCTGTGTGGAGGCCATGCAGGACTGCCTCTCCAGCCGCTTGGTCTGCAGATTTCACCAAGCGTCACTCACCTATGGGCAGAGCGTGCTCGCCAACTCGTAAGAGATGCACACGTACACACGTACACACACATACACACGTACACACACACATACACACACGTACACACACACAGACACACAGACACACACACGTACACACACGTACACACATACAGACACACACGTACACACACGTACACACACGTACACACACAGACACACACAGACACACACACAGACACACACACAGACACACACACAGACACACAACAACAACAACCGCCATTCGCCACTAAGTGGCGGTGACGTCACCACGACGCTTGTGCCAGGCCATGTGCACCCTGAGGCCACGTGAAGTGTCGAACACCCGCTGGCAGGAGGTCACGGGGCAGACCCAGGTGCCACGGGTCGACTGACCGAGATGACCGAGATGACTGGCTGATGCACCACCTGTGCCCCCTACTGTGCCAACTTGCTGTGCTTTAGCCACCCGGCGCTCCGCTCGTTGTTGTGAGCGTCGCTCCTCCGCCCTCCGTTGTTGTTGGAGGGCGACTGCCTCCAACTGCCCAGTAGCGTCCTTCACGAGCCTCCTCCACAGAGGCCGATCTTGACACCGCTGGTACCAGTCATCGGCAAGTCCACTCAGCTCCACGTCCTCCTGTACCACATCACTCCATCTCTTCTCTAGCCCGTGCCGCGCCCGTTTAGCCCCCTCGATCCGGCCGAACAAAATCTGTTTAGGCATGCGGTGGCTGGGCATGCGGGCTACATGACCCAGCCAACGCAGCCTTGCCTGCCGGAGGAGCTCACCGATGGGACTTTGCCCAGATCTTTCAAGGATTTGTGAGCTCCTCACAGAATCCAGCCTGCAGGTTAAACCCAGGATGGATCATAGGCAGGCCAGCCTAAATGTTTCCAACCGGCGAAGATGTTCCACACACAGACACACAACAACAACACAACAACCGCCATTCGCCACTAAGTGGCGGTAACGTCACCACGACTCTTGTGCCAGGCCAAGTGCACCTTGAGGCTACCACGTGAAGTGTCGAACGCCCGCTGGCAGGAGGTCACGGGGCAGACCCAGCAGGTGCCACGGGTCGACTGACTGAGATGACCGAGATGACTGGCTGATGCACCACCTGTGCCCCCTACAGACACACACACACACACATACAGACACACACACACACAGACACACAGACTCACACACACAGACAAACAGATTCACACACACAGACACACAGACTCACACACACAGACTCACACACACAGACACACAGACTCACACACACAGACACACACACAGACTCACACACACAGACACAGACACACAGACATACACACACAGACACACACACAGACACACACATACACGTACACACGTACACACGTACACACATACATACAGACACACATACAGAACACACATACAGAACACACATACATGCACATACAAGTACATACGTGAGCTCACTGGTACTGTGTGGTACTGTGTGGTACTGCGTGGTGTACTGTGTGGTGTACTGTGTGGTGTACTGTGTGGTGTACTGTGTGGTGTACTGTGTGGTGCACTGTGTGGTGTGCTGCGTGGTGTACTGTGTGGTGTACTGTGTGGTGTGCTGCGTGGTGTACTGTGTGGTGTACTGTGTGGTGTACTGTGTGGTACTGCGTGGTACTGTGTGGTGTACTGTGTGGTGTACTGTGTGGTGTACTGTGTGGTGTGCTGCGTGGTGTACTGTGTGGTGTACTGTGTGGTGTACTGTGTGGTACTGCGTGGTACTGTGTGGTGTACTGTGTGGTGTACTGTGTGGTACTGCGTGGTGTACTGTGTGTACTGTGTGGTGTACTGTGTGGTACTGCGTGGTACTGTGTGATGTACTGTGTGGTGTACTGTGTGGTGTGCTGTGTGGTGTACTGTGTGTACTGTGTGATGTACTGTGTGATGTACTGTGTGGTGTACTGTGTGGTGTGCCGTGTGGTGTACCGTGTGGTGTACCGTGTGGTGTACCGTGTGGTGTACCGTGTGGTGTACCGTGTGGTGTACTGCGTGTGCAGGTGTCTGTCTTGGCTGCACCACAACTTGATGACTCAGCCAAGCGCAGAGCTACTCAAGGAGATCAGGTACCCCTGGGTGCACCTAGCCTGGCACAGCCGAGTGCACCTAGCCTGGTACCCCTGGGTGCACCTAGCCTGGCACAGCAGCAGTCAACCCATGGCACCTGCTGGGTCTGTCCCGTGACCTCCTCATGCACCTAGCCTGGCACAGCTGAGTGCACCTAGCCTGGCACAGTAGCAGAACAACCCATGGCACCTGCTGGGTCTGTCCCGTGACCTCCTCATGCACCTAGCCTGGCACAGCTGAGTGCACCTAGCCTAGCACAGCAGCAGTCAAACCAACACTTCACGTGCTGTTATTAGTGTAATGTCTCTCTCTATCTGTCTCTCTGTCTGTGTGTCTGTGTCTCTCTGTCTCTGTATGTGCATCTCTCTGTGTCTCTCTGTGTCTCCATTTCCCTCTCTGTATATGTGTGCGTGTGTCTCTCTCTGTCTGTATCTCTGTCTGTGTGTCTGTGTCTCTCTGTCTCTGTATGTGCATCTCTCTGTGTCTCTGTCTCTCTCTCTCTCTGTGTCTCTCTGTGTCTCTCTGTGTCTCCATTTCCCTCTCTATATATGTGTGTGTGTCTCTCTCTCTCTCTCTCTGTGTCTTTGTCTATGTGTCTCTGTGTTTCTCTGTCTCTGTAATGTGCATCTCTCTGTCTCTCTCTGTCTCTGTCTCTCTCTGTAATGTGTATCTCTCTTTTCTCTGTGTGTGTGTGTGTCTCTCTGTCTCTCTCTGTCTCTCTGTCCGTGTCTCTCTATGTCTCTGTCTCACTTTCTGTCTCTCTGTCTCTCTCTGTCTCTCTGTCCGTGTTTCTCTGTCTGTCTCTCTCTCTGTCTCTCTGTCCGTGTCTCTCTGTCTGTCTCTCTGTCTATCTGTCCGTGTTTCTCTGTGTCTCTCTCTGTGTCAGTGTGGACCTAATGGACCTGGTGGTCTCCTCCTCGGAGCTCTTCGTAATGCAGGTCGAGATGGACATCTACAGCCTGCTCAAGAAGGTGACTACACTATACACTACTCACCCCACTATACACTACACTATACACTACACTATACACTACACTATACACTACACTATACACTACACTATACACTACACTATACACTACACTATACACTACACTATACACTACACACTATACACTACACTATACACTACATTATATACTATACTATACACTACACTATACACTACACTATACACTACACTATACACTACACTATACACTACACACTATACTACACACTACACTACACTATACACTATACTACACACTACACTATACACTACACTATACACTACACTATACACTACACACTATACTACACACTACACTATACACTATACTACACACTACACTATACACTACACTATACACTACACTATACACTACACTATACACTACACACTATACACTACACACTATACACTACACTATACACTACACTATACACTACACTATACACTACATTATATACTATACTATACACTACACTATACACTACACTATACACTACACTATACACTACACTATACACTACACTATACACTACACACTATACTACACACTACACTACACTATACACTATACTACACACTACACTATACACTACACTATACACTACACTATACACTACACTATACACTACACTATACACTACACACTATACTACACACTACACTATACACTACACTACACACTACACTATACACTACACTATACACTACACTATACACTACACACTATACGGTGGGTGTAGCGGTTAGCGCTACGCTGCGCTACGAACCCGGCGACCCGGGTTCGATTCCCGCTCACGGCCAACACCAGTGACGATTATCTGAACCGGTCCCGGGCCTCCCCTAAGTCGACTCAGCCTCAAATGAGTACCTGGTGAGGTGTGTAAACATCGCCACTGGGGAGACAAAGGCGGTCGGGCGTGGTGCTGGCCACCCACCCCCTCGTGTGCCGTGCCGGCCTTCATAGGTGCTCGCTAACAGCACTTGCCCCTACAGTATGTTAAGGCTACACGGGGGATCTTTGTCTTTATATGTGTATCTGTGTGTGGTTGTCTGTGTGTCTATCTGTGTGTGTGTGTCTATGTGTATGTGTCTATGTGTGTATATACGTGTGGCTATCTGTGTGTGTCTATGTGTGTGTGTCTATTTGTATGTGTATCTCTATGTGTCTATCTGCGTGTGTCTCTGTGTCTATCTGCGTGTCTATCTATCTGTATGTGTCTATCTGCGTGTGTCTCTGTGTCTATCTGTGTGTCTATCTATCTGTATGTGTCTATCTGCGTGTGTCTCTGTGTCTGTCTGTGTGTCTATCTATCTGTATGTGTCTATCTGCGTGTGTCTCTGTGTCTATCTGCGTGTCTATCTATCTGTATGTGTCTATCTGTGTGTGTCTCTGTGTCTATCTGCGTGTGTCTCTGTGTCTATCTGCGTGTCTATCTATCTGTATGTGTCTATCTGCGTGTGTCTCTGTGTCTATCTGTGTGTCTATCTATCTGTATGTGTCTTATCTGCGTGTGTCTCTGTGTCTATCTGCGTGTCTATCTATCTGTATGTGTCTATCTGCGTGTGTCTCTGTGTCTATCTGTGTGTATATCTATCTGTATGTGTCTATCTGCGTGTGTCTCTGTGTCTATCTGCGTGTCTATCTATCTGTATGTGTCTATCTGCGTGTGTCTCTGTGTCTATCTGCGTGTCTATCTATCTGTATGTGTCTATCTGCGTGTGTCTCTGTGTCTATCTGTGTGTCTATCTATCTGTATGTGTCTATCTGCGTGTGTCTCTGTGTCTATCTGCGTGTCTATCTATCTGTATGTGTCTATCTGCGTGTGTCTCTGTGTCTGTCTGCGTGTCTATCTATCTGTATGTGTCTATCTGCGTGTGTCTCTGTGTCTATCTGTGTGTCTATCTATCTGTATGTGTCTCTCTGCGTGTGTCTCTGTGTCTGTCTGTGTGTCTATCTATCTGTATGTGTCTATCTGCGTGTGTCTCTGTGTCTATCTGTGTGTCTATCTATCTGTATGTGTCTATCTGCGTGTGTCTCTGTGTCTATCTGTGTGTCTATCTATCTGTATGTGTCTATCTGCGTGTGTCTCTGTGTCTATCTGTGTGTCTATCTATCTGTATGTGTCTATCTGTGTGTGTCTCTGTGTCTATCTGCGTGTCTATCTATCTGTATGTGTCTATTTGTGTGTGTCTCTGTGTCTATCTGCGTGTGTCTCTGTGTCTATCTGCGTGTCTATCTATCTGTATGTGTCTATCTGCGTGTGTCTCTGTGTCTATCTGCGTGTCTATCTATCTGTATGTGTCTATCTGCGTGTGTCTCTGTGTCTATCTGCGTGTCTATCTATCTGTATGTGTCTATCTGCGTGTGTCTTTGTGTCTATCTGCGTGTCTATCTATCTGTATGTGTCTCTCTGCGTGTGTCTCTGTGTCTGTCTGTGTGTCTATCTATCTGTATGTGTCTATCTGCGTGTGTCTCTGTGTCTGTCTGTGTGTCTATCTATCTGTATGTGTCTATCTGCGTGTGTCTATCTGTGTGTCTATCTATCTGTATGTGTCTATCTGCGTGTGTCTCTGTGTCTGTCTGTGTGTCTATCTATCTGTATGTGTCTATCTGCGTGTGTCTCTGTGTCTATCTGTGTGTCTATCTGTATGTGTCTATCTGCGTGTGTCTCTGTGTCTATCTGTGTGTCTATCTGTATGTGTCTATCTGCGTGTGTCTCTGTGTCTATCTGCGTGTGTCTCTCAGTGGCTCTTCCTGCAGGTGTTCCCCGCCTGGGAGGGTTCTCTGAAGGAGCTGGCGACAGACACGGACGCCTGGCTCAAGGCGCAGAGGGAGGACGGTGAGGGAGGGAGGGGTATTAGTGTAGTGTGTAGTGTAGTGTGTAGTGTAGTGTGTAGTGTAGTGTATAGTGTGTAGTGTAGTGTGTAGTGTAGTGTGTAGTGTAGTGTATAGTGTGTAGTGTAGTGTGTAGTGTAGTGTGTAGTGTGTAGTGTAGTGTGTAGTGTAGTGTATTGTGTAGTGTAGTGTATAGTGTAGTGTATAGTGTAGTGTATAGTAGTGTAGTGTATAGTGTAGTGTGTAGTGTAGTGTATAGTGTAGTGTTATTTGTGTAGTGTATAGTGTAGTGTATAGTGTAGTGTGTAGTGTGTAGTGTAGTGTGTAGTGTAGTGTATAGAGTAGTGTAGTGTGTAGTGTAGTGTATAGTGTAGTGTAGTGTGTAGTGTAGTGTGTAGTGTAGTGTGTAGTGTAGTGTATAGTGTAGTGTATAGTGTAGTGTATTGTGTAGTGTAGTGTATAGTGTAGTGTATAGTGTAGTGTATAGTAGTGTAGTGTATAGTGTAGTGTGTAGTGTAGTGTATAGTGTAGTGTAGTGTATAGTGTAGTGTTATTTGTGTAGTGTATAGTGTAGTGTATAGTGTAGTGTGTAGTGTAGTGTATAGTGTAGTGTATAGTAGTGTAGTGTGTAGTGTAGTGTATAGTGTATAGTGTAGTGTATAGTGTAGTGTATAGTAGTGTAGTGTATAGTGTAGTGTAGTGTATAGTGTAGTGTATAGTGTAGTGTATAGTAGTGTAGTGTATAGTGTAGTGTGTAGTGTAGTGTATAGTGTAGTGTAGTGTATAGTGTAGTGTTATTTGTGTAGTGTATAGTGTAGTGTGTAGTGTATAGTAGTGTAGTGTATAGTGTAGTGTGTAGTGTAGTGTATAGTGTAGTGTATAGTAGTATAGTGTAGTGTATAGTGTAGTGTATAGTGTAGTGTATAGTGTAGTGTGTAGTGTGTAGTGTAGTGTGTAGTATAGTGTATAGTGTAGTGTATAGTGTAGTGTGTAGTGTAGTGTATAGTGTAGTGTGTAGTGTATAGTGTAGTGTATAGTGTAGTGTGTAGTGTAGTGTGTAGTGTAGTGTGTAGTGTAGTGTATAGTGTATAGTGTAGTGTGTAGTGTAGTGTATAGTGTAGTGTGTAGTGTAGTGTGTAGTGTAGTGTATAGTGTAGTGTATAGTGTAGTGTGTAGTGTAGTGTATAGTGTAGTGTGTAGTGTAGTGTATAGTGTAGTGTGTAGTGTAGTGTATAGTGTAGAGTGTAGTGTATAGTGTAGTGTGTAGTGTAGTGTGTAGTGTAGTGTATAGTGTAGTGTATAGTGTAGTGTGTAGTGTAGTGTATAGTGTAGTGTGTAGTGTAGTGTATAGTGTAGTGTATAGTGTAGTGTATAGTGTATAGTGTAGTGTGTAGTGTAGTGTATAGTGTAGTGTGTAGTGTAGTGTGTAGTGTAGTGTGTAGTATAGTGTAGTGTATAGTAGTGTAGTGTATAGTGTAGTGTATAGTGTAGTGTGTAGTGTGTAGTGTAGTGTGTAGTGTAGTGTGTAGTGTAGTGTGGTGTGTAGTGTGTAGTGTAGTGTATAGTGTAGTGTGTAGTGTATAGTGTAGTGTATAGTAGTGTAGTGTATAGTGTAGTGTAGTGTATAGTGTAGTGTATAGTGTAGTGTATAGTGTAGTGTGTAGTGTGTAGTGTATAGTGTAGTGTGTAGTGTAGTGTATAGTGTAGTGTATAGTGTAGTGTGTAGTGTATAGTGTAGTGTATAGTGTATAGTGTAGTGTGTAGTGTAGTGTGTAGTGTATAGTGTAGTGTGTAGTGTAGTGTGTAGTGTATAGTGTAGTGTGTAGTGTATAGTGTAGTGTGTAGTGTAGTGTATAGTGTAGTGTGTAGTGTAGTGTATAGTGTAGTGTAGTGTATAGTGTAGTGTAGTGTATAGTAGTGTAGTGTATAGTGTAGTTTATTAAAACACCGAGAGATGGAACGCTCTTACCCTCCCTCCGTTACCCGACGTTAGGAAGCCGCCATGCAATCTCACCTCCTCCTCGTCGTCCAGACATTGAGAAACTCTTCAGTTTTAGAGCTGCTGCTGCTGCTGCTGCTTGTTGTTGTTTGTTTGTCCTTCCCTGCCCGCCCGACACCTCCGGTTAGCTTACGTACGGTGGTCCACGCGCACACGTACGTACACACACGTACGTGTACGTACACACGCACGTGTGTACGTACACACACGTACGTACACACACGTACGTACACACGTACGTGTGTGTACGTACACACACGTACGTACACACACGTACGTACACACACGTACGTACACACACGTACGTACACACGTACGTACACACGTGCGTAGCACACGTACGTGTACGTGTGTACGTACGCACGTACGTACACACGTACACGTACGTGTGTACGTACGTAACACACGTAGCACACGCACGTAGCACACGTACGCACGTACACACGTACGGGCAAACACACACACGTACGTACAGACACACGGTGTTATTAGTGTAGTGTATAGTAGTGGGGTGGTGGTGGTGGTGGTTGTTGGGGTGGTGGTGGTTGTTGGGGTGGTGGTGGTTGTTGTGGTTGTTGTGGTGGTGATGGTGGTTGTTGTGGTTGTGGTGGTGGTTGTTGTGATGGTTGTTGTGGTTGTTGTGATGGTGGTGGTGGTTGTTGTGGTTGTGGTGGTGGTTGTTGTGATGGTTGTTGTGGTTGTTGTGGTGGTGGTGGTGGTTGTTAGTGATGGTGGTTGTGGTTGTTGTGGTTGTGGTGGTGGTTGTTGTGATGGTTGTTGTGGTTGTTGTTAGTGATGGTGGTGGTTGTTGTGGTTGTGTTGGTGGTTGTTGTGGTTGTGGTGGTTGTTGTTGTGATGGTTGTTGTGGTTGTTGTGGTGGTGATGGTGGTGGTTGTTGTGGTTGTGGTGGTTGTTGTGGTTGTGGTGGTGGTTGTTGGGGTGATAGTGGTTGTTGTGGTTGTTGTGGTGGTTGTTGTGGTTGTGGTGGTGGTTGTTGGGGTGATGGTGGTTGTTGTGATGGTGGTGGTGGTTGTTGTGGTGGTGGTTGTTGGGGTGATGGTGGTGATGGTGGTTGTTGTGGTGGTGGTGGTGGTGATGGTGGTGATAGTGGTTGTTGTGGTGATTGTTGTGGTTGTTGTTGTGATGGTTGTTGTGGTGATTATTGTTGTGGTGGTGGTGGTTGTCAGGTCTCTCCACCACTGGCTGGGTGCTGGACAGTGCGTGTGTGCGTGTGCACGCACTGTGGTGATGGTGGTGGTGGTGGTTGTTGTGGTTGTGGTGGTGGTTGTGTTGGTGATGATGGTGGTTGTTGTGATGGTGGTGGTTGTTGTGGTTGTTGTGGTTGTTGTCAGGTCTCTCCACCACTGGCTGGGTGCTGGACAGTGCGTGTGTGCGTGTGCACTCACACACGCACTGTGGTGGTGATGGTGGTTGTTGTGATTGTTGTGGTTGTTGTCAGGTCTCTCCACCACTGGCTGGGTGCTGGACAGTGCGTGTGTGCGTGTGCACTCACACACGCACTGTGGTGGTGATGGTGGTTGTTGTGGTTGTTGTGGTTGTTGTTAGGTCCCTCTGCGTCTGGCTGGGTGCTGGACAGTGCGTGTGTGCGTGTGCACTCACAACCATTCCGGAGCGTTCGACTGCAGCACGTCCTGAACGACCTGGCGTCTAGTGGCATCGTGGAGAGAGACAGACTTGTACCGCACGGTGAGACACACGCAGATAGACACACACAGATAGACACATACAGATAGACACACACAGAGAGACACAGAGACACACACACAGACACATACAGATAGACACAGAGACATGTACTGAACGACCTGGCGTCTAGCGGCATCGTGGAGAGAGACAGACTTGTACCGCATGGTGAGACACACACAGAGACACATACACATAGACACACACAGATAGACACAGAGACACACACAGAGACGCGTCTTGAACGACCTGGCGTCTAGCGGCATCGTGGAGAGAGACAGACTTGTACCACACAGTGAGACACACACAGATAGACACAGAGACACACACAGATAGACACACACAGATAGACACACACAGATAGACACACACAGATAGACACAGAGACACACACAGATAGA
>NC_136151.1:8479461-8509461 GCF_965212315.1 Lampetra planeri | reverse complement strand
AGTTGGACTTGGAGGCTTTGGAGAAGCAAAGTTTGAGGTGCGGACGGAAGCTGAACAAAGATGGTGAAGTAAGACTGCTCACCCACACGCTCACCCACTCGCTCACCCACACGCTCACCCACACGCTCACCCACACGCTCACCTCACACACTCACCCACACGCTCACCCACTCGCTCACCCACACGCTCACCCACACGCTCACCTCACACGCTCACCCACTCGCTCACCCACTCGCTCACCCACACGCTCACCCACTCGCTCACCCACACGCTCACCCACTCGCTCACCCACACGCTCACCCACACGCTCACCCACACGCTCACCTCACACACTCACCCACACGCTCACCCACTCGCTCACCCACACGCTCACCCACACGCTCACCTCACACGCTCACCCACTCGCTCACCCACACGCTCACCCACTCGCTCACCCACACGCTCACCCACTCGCTCACCCACACGCTCACCCACTCGCTCACCCACACGCTCACCCACTCGCTCACCCACACGCTCACCCACACGCTCACCCACACGCACACCCACTCGCTCACCCACTCGCTCACCCACACGCTCACCCACACACTCACCCACACGCTCACCCACACGCTCACCTCACACGCTCACCCACATACCCACACGCTCACCCACACGCTCACCCACTCGCTCACCCACACGCTCACCCACTCGCTCACCCACACGCTCACCCACTCGCTCACCCACACGCTCACCCACTCGCTCACCTCACACGCTCACCCACTCGCTCACCCACACGCTCACCCACACGCTCACCCACACGCTCACCCACACGCTCACCTCACACACTCACCCACACGCTCACCCACTCGCTCACCCACACGCTCACCCACACGCTCACCTCACACGCTCACCCACTCGCTCACCCACACGCTCACCCACTCGCTCACCCACTCGCTCACCCACACGCTCACCCACACACTCACCCACACGCTCACCCACACGCTCACCTCACACGCTCACCCACACGCTCACCCACTCGCTCACCCACACGCTCACCCACTCGCTCACCCACACGCTCACCCACTCGCTCACCCACACGCTCACCCACACGCTCACCTCACGCTCACCCACTCGCTCACCCACACGCTCACCCACACGCTCACCCACTCGCTCACCCACACGCTCACCCACTCGCTCACCCACACGCTCACCCACTCGCTCACCCACATGCTCACCCACACGCTCACCCACACGCTCACCCACACGCTCACCCACTCGCTCACCCACACGCTCACCCACATACCCACACGCTCACCCACACGCTCACCCACACGCTCACCCACACGCTCACCCACACGCTCACCCACACGCTCACCCACTCGCTCACCCACTCGCTCACCCACTCGCTCACCCACACGCTCACCCACACGCTCACCCACACGCTCACCCACACGCTCACCCACTCGCTCACCCACACGCTCACCCACTCGCTCACCCACTCGCTCACCCACTCGCTCACCCACTCGCTCACCCACACGCTCACCCACTCTCTCATCCTCGTGTCTTTCTCCCCGTGTCTCTCTCCCCGTGTCTCCGTGTCTCTCTCCCCGTGTCCCCGTGTCTCTCTCCGTGTCTCTCTCTCCCCGTGTCTCTCTCCGTGTCTCCATGTCTCTCTCTCCGTGTCTCTCTCTCCGTGTCTCTCCCCCCGTGTCTCTCTCTCTCCGTGTCTCTCACCGTGTTTCTCACCGTGTCTCTCTCTCCGTGTCTCTCTCTCCGTGTCTCTCCCCCCGTGTCTCTCTCTCTCCGTGTCTCTCACCGTGTTTCTCACCGTGTCTCTCTCTCCGTGTCTCTCTCTCCGTGTCTCTCTCCCCGTGTCTCTCACCGTCTCTCTCTCTCTCTCATCCTCGTGTCTCTCTCTCCGTGTCTCTCTCTCCGTGTCTCTCTCTCCGTGTCTTTCTCCGTGTCTCTCTCTCCGTGTCTCTCTCTCCGTATCTCTCTCTCCGTGTCTCTCTCCCCGTGTCTCTCACCGTCTCTCTCTCTCTCTCATCCTCGTGTCTCTCTCTCCGTGTCTCTCTCCCCGTGTCTCTCACCGTCTCTCTCTCTCTCTCATCCTCGTGTCTCTCTCTCCGTGTCTCTCTCTCCGTGTCTCTCCCCGTGTCTCTCTCCGTGTCTCTCACCGTCTCTCTCCGTGTCTCTCTCTCCCCGTGTCTCTCTCCTCGTGTCCCCGTGTCTCTCTCCGTGTCTCTCTCTCCCCGTGTCTCTCTCCCTGTGTCCCCGTGTCTCTCTCCGTGTCTCTCTCACCGTGTCTCTCTCCCCGTGTCTCCGTGTCTCTCTGTCAGTACTGCTGGAGATGGACCGGCTATGCGTTTGGCTTGGACCTGCTGGTTAGCTACTCAAATCGGCTGTTCGTGTTCAAGAGGAACACCTACACACAGCAGTGCAGTGGAGCCGTGAGCCTGGCTCCAACACGATCACTCTGTTACAGGCAAGACACACACACACACAGATACACACAGCAGTGCAGTGGAGCCGTGAGCCTGGCTCCAACAAGATCACTCTGTTACAGGCAAGATACAGATACAGATACACACACATACAGATACACACACACACACACAGATACACACACAGATACACACACAGATACACACACAGATACACACACAGATACACACACAGATACACACACAGATACACACACAGATACACACACAGATACACACACAGATACACACACAGATACACACACAGAACTACACAGATACACACACAGATATATACATAACTACACACAGATACACACACAGATACACACACAGATACACACACAGATACACACACAGATACACACACAGAACTACACAGATACACACACAGATATATACATAACTACACACAGATACACACACAGATACACACACAGATACACACACAGATACACACACAGATACACACACAGATACACACACAGATACACACAGATACACACACAGAACTACACAGATACACACACAGATATATACACAACTACACACAGATACACACACAGATACACACACAGATACACACAACTACACACAGATACACACACAAATAATTGCCCCTACAGTCTGTTAAGGCTACACGGGGGATCTTTGTCTGTCTGTGCGTGCGTGCGCATAGGTTGTGACGATTACCCGCAGGAATGCTGGGCCACCCCTAGGTCGACTCAGCCTCAAACGAGTACCTGGTGCGGCGGTGTAGTGTAGTGAACATCGCCACTAGGGAGACAAAGGCAGGTCGGGCGTGGTGCTGGCCACCCACCCCCTCTGTGTGTGTAGCCACAGTGCCTGTAGCCTTCATAGGCAGCGCTGCTGCTGCTACTGCTACTCGCTACTAGCAGCACTTGCCCCTGCGGTCTGTTGAGGCTACACGGGGGATCTTTGTCTTTGTAGGTTGAGAGTCATCTCTTTGGATGCTGCTGGGAAAATTCAGTTCCAACATTCGACCGGTTACCAAACCCTGTCTCTGGAGAAAGACCAGGTAAGATGCGGGGAGACACGGGGAGACGCGGGGAGACGCGGGGAGACGCGGGGAGACGCGGAGAGACGCGGGGAGACACGGCGAGACGCGGGGTGACGCGGGGAGACGCGGGGAGATGCGGGGAGACACGGGGAGACACGGGGAGACACGGGGGAGACACGGGGAGACACGGGGAGACACGGGGAGACACGGGGGAGACACGGGTGCGCGCGTGTGTGTGTGTGTGTCTTGGTATTTGAATGCCTGTATGTGTTTGTCTGTGTGTGTGTCTGTATGTCTGTATTTATGTGTATTTGTGTGTGTGTGTCCGTATATCCTTCATGTCTCTAAGTTGGCACAGTAGGGGGCACAGGTGGTGCATTAGCCAGTCATCTCGGTCCTCTCAGTCAGTCGACCCGTGGCACCTGCTGGGTCTGCCCCGTGACCTCCTGCCAGCGGGCGTTCGACACTTCACGTGGCCTCAAAGTGCACCTAGTCTGGCACAGGCGTCGTGGTGACGTCACCGCCACTTAGTGGTGAATGGCGGTTGTTGTTGTTGTGTATCTGTGTGTGTGTGTGTCTGTGTGTATCTGTGTGTGTATCTGTGTGTGTGTATATATATATCTGTGTGTATCTGTGTGTGTGTAGGAACAGGCCATTTTGGTGTTGGACTCAAAGCTGGTGACGTTCCCCCTCTTCGTCTGCTGCAACTTCCTGTACCTCACGCCGCCCGTTCCCTCAGGGCACCAGGGCCAGTCGCAAGCCCTAGGGGCATCTCAGTAACTCCACTGAGTTGTGTACAGAGACACACACAGACACACACACACAGAGACACACACGGATACACACACACAGACACACACACAGACACACACACAGATACACACAGATACACACACAGATACACGCAGACAAACACACAGACACACGCAGATACACACACAGATACATAGATACACACACAGACACGCACACAGACACGCACACAGACACACACACAGACACACACACAGACACACAGACACACACACACACAGACACACAGACACACACACAGATACACACACAGACACACACACAGATACACACACAGACACACACAGAGAGACACACAGACACACACACAGATACACACAGACACAGACACACACACAGACACACACACACAAAGACACACAGACACACACACAGATACACACAGACACACACACAGACACACACACAGAGACACACACACAGAGACACACACAGACACACACAGATACACACAGATACACACACAGACACACACACACAGAGACACACACGGATACACGCAAACACACACAGATACATACAGATCAACACAAACACGCAGATACACGCAGACAAACACACAGACAAACACACAGACACACACACAGACACACACAGACACACACACAGACACACACAGATACACGCAGACAAACACACAGACACACACACAGACACACACAGACACACACAGACACACACACAGACACACACACACAGACACACACAGACACACACAGACACACACACAGACACACACAGACACACACAGACACACAGACACACACAGATACACACAGACACACACACAGACACACACAGACACACACAGACACACACACAGACACACACACAGACACACACAGAAACACACAGACACACACACACAGACACACACACAGAGACACACACAGATACACACACAGACACACACAGAGACACACACGGATACACGCAGACAAACACACTCACACACACAGACACACACACACTCATACGCACACACAGACACACACACACTCACACACACAGACACACACACTCATACGCACACACAGACACACACACACTCACACACACAGACACACACACACACAGACACACACACACAGACACACACACACAGACACACACACACACTCACACACACAGACACACACACTCATACGCACACACAAATACTTGCCCCAACAGTCTGTGAAGGCTACACGGGGGATCGTTTTTGTGTGTGTGTGCGTGTGTGCGTGCGTGCGCGCGCGTGCGTGTGCGTGCGTGCGTGTGTGTGCGTGCGTGCGTGCGTGCGCGTGCGTGCGCGTGCGTGCGCGTGTGTGCGTGCGTGCGTGTGCGTGCGTGTGCGTGTGTGCGCGTGTGTGCGTGTGTGTGCGTTTGTGCGTGCGTACCAAAAGCACTTGCCCCCGTACAGCCCTGCTAGAGGCTACCCTGGGGGATCTTTGTCTATATGTATATACAACAACAACAACCGCCATTCGCCACTAAGTGGCGGTGACGTCACCACGACGCTTGTGCCAGGCCAAGTGCACCTTGAGGCTACCACGTGAAGTGTCGAATGCCCGCTGGCAGGAGGTCACGGGGCAGACCCAGCAGGTGCCACGGGTCGACTGACCGAGATGACCGAGATGACTGGCTGATGCACCACCTGTGCCCCCTACTGTACCAACTTGCTGTGCTTTAGCCACCCGGCGCTCCGCTCGTTGTTGTGAGCGTCGCTCCTCCGCCCTCCGTTGTTGTTGGAGGGCTACTGCCTTCAACTGCCCAGTAGCGTCCTTCACGAGCCTCCTCCACAGAGGCCGATCTTGACACCGCTGGTACCGGTCATCGGCAAGTCCACTCAGCTCCACGTCCTCCTGTACCACATCACTCCATCTCTTCTCTAGCCTGTGTCACTCACCCACTCACTCACACACTCACCCACTCACTCACCCACTCACCCACTCACCCACCCACTCACTCACCCACTCACTCACCCACTCACCCATCACTCCATCTCTTCTCTAGCCCGTGCCGCGCCCGTTGAGCCACCTCGATCCGGCCGAACAAAAGCTGTTTCGGCATGCGGTGGCTGGGCATGTATATACACACGCGTACAGACACACGCACACGCGTGCGTTGAACAATATCTGCTAAAGTGAAGCAGAGTTAAACGCTTTGTACATGGCAACCGAGGCTTCTGAACCATCGCAAGTGTTGGGGGTTCATCTTCTCGGTTCTTTCGGTAAAGTCACGTAGAAGGGAAATAATAAAATAATAAAAATGAAACATAATAAAATACAATTCTTGTGAGAATAAAAAATATAAAACATAATAAAATACAATTCTTGTGAGAATTGTATTTTATTATATTTTATTTTTATTGTTTTATTACTTCCCTTCTACGTGACGACTTTACCGAAAAGAACCAAGAAGATGAATCCCTGCAGTCGTCACGAAAGCTTTAAATCGAAAAGTGTTGGGGTGGTTTGTGTTGCCGTCAGCTTTTCTAGCGTCAGTACGGTCGTATTGTTTAAAAACATAGTTTGTATATGAATGAATACACAAACGGGAGTATTATTGTTGTTGTATTTCTCCGCTCGCCTGATTTTATTTTTTTGCTGGGGGGGAAAGGGAGGGTGTGAAGGGGAGATGGGGAGAGAGAGATGGATGGAGAGAGATGGGGAGAGATGGAGAGAGATGGAGAGAGTTGGAGAGAGATGGATGGAGAGAGAGAGAGAGATGCAGATACATAGGGAGATGGGGGGGAGAGAGACACAGAGATGGGGAGAGATGGAGGGAGATGGATGGAGAGAGACACAGAGGTGGAGTAACTCGACCCCCATCTCAGCTCTACCGCGTCATCCCCCGCATCAACTAACTGGAGCCTTGGTGTAGATTGCAACGGAACGATCGATGGCTTGGTGATCGATTTGAACAATCGATGGCTTGGTGATTGATTAGAACTATCGATGGCTTGGTGATTGATTTGTACGATCGATGGCTTGGTGATTGGAATGATCGATGGCTTGGTGATTGATTTGAATGATCGATGGCTTGGTGATTGATTTGAATGATCGATGGCTTGGTAATTGATTTGAATGATCGATGGCTTGGTGATTGGAATGATCGATGGCTTGGTGATTGATTTAAACAATCTATGGCTTGACGATTAGAACGATCGATGGCTTAGTTATTGATTTAAACTATCGATGGCTTGGTGACTGATTTAAACTATCGATGGCTTGGTGATTGATTTAAACAATCGATGGCTTGTTGATTAGAATGATCTATGGCTTGATGATTTAAACTATCGATGGCTTGGTGATTGATTTGAACCATCTATGGCTTGATGATTAGAATGATCGATGGCTTAGTTATTTATTTAAACTATCGATGGCTTGGTGACTGATTTAAACTATCGATGGCTTGGTGATTGATTTAAACAATCGATGGCTTGTTGATTAGAATGATCTATGGCTTGATGATTTAAACTATCGATGGCTTGGTGATTGATTTGAACCATCTATGGCTTGATGATTAGAATGATCGATGGCTTAGTTATTTATTTAAACTATCGATGGCTTGGTAACTGGATCGATCGATGGGGTTGGCGGCGGCTGTAATAAAGAACGGACGTTCGCCCGTCTGGCAACATCACGGCACTTTCTGCTTGAGTTCATGTGTGGGACCCGCTCGCTCGTTTGGAACAACTGCCGTGTGTCTAATTCTAGATCTGAAGCTTTCGTGACTGTGCAGGGATTCATCTTCTTAGGTTTTACTGGTAGGAACGAAGTGAACCAGCCTACAATAGATTATATCGTCCATCCGATGTCCGATTAGGTGTAGCAACATCGCCCCCTACTGCAAACACTTGGCAGGACCCTACAAAAACCTTTAGACTCAGTGAGGCTTTCCTGGCTAAACAAGTGTAACATTCCCTTATAATTCCCTGAGATAGTTTTTAATTAAAACATTTAAATTATAAATTAACTCACAGCGGCCTACAGCTAGGCCTAAAGCCTAGAACTAGGCCTCAAACTCACCCTTCGTATCGTACCCCCGCCATTTCATTTTATAATAGCCTTTATTTGTTCGTTCCTACCAGCCCACCCCGCAGGGACCTGTTTTGCTTTTCTTGTACAACACTCCTTCGCGCTGCTGACAGACAGCGTGAGAGGGAGATAGAGAGAGAGAGACACGCGGTCACGTGGGCAGCCTGGACCACGTGGGCAGCCTGGACCACGTGGGCAGCCTGGACCACGTGGGCAGCCTGGACCACGTGGGCAGCCTGGACCACGTGGGCAGCCTGGACCACGTGGGCAGCCTGGACCACGTGGGCAGCCTGGACCACGTGGGCAGCCTGGACCACGTGGGCAGCCTGGACCACGTGGGCAGCCTGGACCACGTGGGCAGCCTGGACCACGTGGGCAGCCTGGACCACGTGGCAGCCTGGACCTCGCTCCAGGCTGCCCACGTGGTCCAGGCTGCCCACGTGGGCGTGGCCTCTCCCTCCGTTCGTTCCAGATCTGACCACGTGTCGTTCGTCTCCACCCCTATTTAATACCCGGATCACGTGGTACCTTTCCACCAATCCTGGTTAGCCTTTATGGAATCTTCTAGACTCCAATCGTAGGCTCCCGGGACCCACGCCCCTGACTCGTCTCCCCATTGGCTGTGGCCAAAGCCAGCAGAACCAATCATCTACTTGCAGCTGTCACCTTCCCATGACGTCAGGGCCACGCCCCTAGACTTCTCCCCATTGGCTGTGGCCAAAGCCAGCAGATCCCAATCCTCTACTTACAGATGTCACCTTGCCATGACGTCAGGGCCACGCCCCTAGACTTCTCCCCATTGGCTGTGGCTAAAGCCAGCAGGACCAATCCTCTACTTACAGATGTCACCTTGCCATGACGTCAGGGCCACGCCCCTAGACTTCTCCCCATTGGCTGTGGGGCAGAGCCAATCATCGTACGAGGTGTAATCCAACAGCAACCTGGATATGTCCTCACATTACAATTGTATCAGACGACTGCGTACTTTACTACGCATTCTTCGTACTCATTGACATGTACATTTTTTTCTCTAACCCCTCCCTCTCTCTGCCTCCGCCCCCCTCTGTCTATTTAAGGCCTCGCCACAGAGACGATCTCCCTCTCTGTGCCTATGTTACTCTCTCTCTGTGTATCTTGGTGATATCTGTCTGCTTGTATGCCTGTCTGTGGTTTTCTGGTTAGATTTTTGTTGCTATTTCATTTATACCTGATGACGATTGCTTGTGTTGCAATCGAAACGTCGTAGTATGCTATTATTTAATTTATTATTTTATCTTTATACGTGACTTTACCGAAAGAACCAAAGAATAATTCCTGCAGTCACGAAAGCTCCAAAATTAAGATTGGAGGCGAATGGTCAGGCCTGTCCGCCCGTGAGCTTTGAAGCTGAACCGAAAGTGTGCCTTGCAGCGAGACAATGACCCTCGTCATCGCCCCGGATGATCGCTGCAAAGTATGACCTTGTGTTTTGATTTAGTGCGCTGATCTTAAAGGTGCATTGAAAAAATGTTGATACTCCGACTGATGCTCCTGCTGCTGTTGTGGAGTGACTCATGCAGCCAGCTATGGCTGCAGAGTTTGGTAGTACATGTTGTTTATTGTGAAAATTCGGTCACAGTTCCTATGATCACTGCTGTTTCATTGTTTTTATGGCTTTATTTTGGTGATTTTTGAAAAGTTTTTCGGTTTGGCCATGTTTGTTTGTTGTAGTACAGAGTTAGACTGATGGCCTTAATCTAAGTTGTCTTGTGGTTGTTGTTGTTGTTGTTTGTTTGTGTTGTTGTAGTACAGAGTTAGACTGATGGCCTTAATCTAAGTTGTCTTGTTGTTGTTGTTTGACTTGCATCCCACTGGGATTTTGCACACAAAAGAGGCGGGAGGTGGGATGGGAGGGGGCGTTGTGCATCACGTGGGCAGCAGCCTCCTCTGATCGGCGAGGGCGGGAATGAGATAAGGAGAAAGATAGAGGGGGAGGGAGGGAGGGAAAGCGATAAGGGATGGACACGTGGCTCTGTGTTTATTCGTGTGTATCTGTGTGTGTGTCTGAATCTGTGTATGTCTGTGTATTTGACCGGCGGTGTAGTAGTTAGCACTCTGCTGAGAACCTGGTCACCCGAGTTCGATTCCTGATCACAGCCAACACCAGTGACGATCAGGTAAACCGGTCCTGGGCCTTCCCTAGGTTGATTCAGCCAAAAAATGAGTACCTGGTGCGGTGAGTGTGTAAAGATTCGCCAATGGGGAGACAAAGGCGGTCGGGCGTGGTGCTGGCCACCCACCCCCTCCTGTGCCGTGCCGGCCTTCATAGGTGCTTGCTAACAGCACTTGGCCCAATAGCAGAGGTCGCAACCGGGTACCCGTACCCTACCGGGTAGCCGTTTGCGACCCTGGTGCGGCTGGGTACGGGTAGGCAGTGAGTCACTGGTGAGTCACCGTTTGTCACTCATTTCGGGTAGGGTACGGGTAGGGAACGGGTACCCGTACCTGGCCGGGTACGGCCGGGTACGGGTACCCATTTGCGACCCTGGTGCGGCCGGGTACGGGTAAGGAATCAAAACCCGTTTGCGACATCTGCCACTAAACCACGTTAAAAATATAGAACGAAGCTTGTGCCAGAGGCCCCAGGAGGACAGGTGCCTATGACGTCTATCAAAACCCCAATTGGCTGAACCAGAACATTGAATCCTTGTGTTCGGGGTTCCTCCAGAAACAATAAAAAGCCACGTTCTTAGGTTTTTTCGGTAAAGTTACCGTGTAGGTAAAAAAATTAAAATTAATCAAATAAAAATAAAAAATCTCGACGTTTCGGAGGCAACACAAGCTTCCGTCTTCAGGTGGAACCGTCACAGCCACGACAGCTGTATCAAGTAAATGAGAGATTGCAGGAGCTACAACTCCGTTTATATAATGGTTGGAGAGGGGGGGAAGGGCCAAGTACAGCACACTTTTTATTCATATGGTAAGGTGAGGCTTAAGAGTAAGAATAGACTGCATAACAAAAGACCATTATATAAACGGAGTGGTAGCTCTTGCAATCTCTCATTTACTTGATACAGCTGTCGTGGCTGTGACGGTTCCACCTGAAGACGGAAGCTTGTGTTGGCTCCGAAACGTCGTGATTTTTATTTTATTTTACTTTTATTAATTTTAAATTTTTTACCTACGTGACTTTACCGAAAAAACCTAATAATATGAATCCTTGCAGTCACGAAAGATTCAAATCTAGAATAAAAAGCCACTGTGGGTGGCCACTTGGAATGTTCAAACGCTCGCTGCGGAGGAGAGAGGCTGCCACTCTACTGCCGGGAGCTGGACCGGTACCGCCTGGATCAAAGAGGTCCAGTGGACTTGCTCTGGCTCCTGCCACGATGAGGGGTGGACAGTCCTCTACTCGGGGCGGGAGACTGGCCAAACAACAGGGAGTGGTTCTTCTTCTGAACAAAATAATGAAGGGGGCGTGGGAGCGTGGCGGTGAGGTGTTGGAAGCTGTAAGCCCCGGGCTACTCTGGGCTCGCCTTCCCATCAACCAGAGGTGAAGAGTGGTGGTTGTTGTTACTTATGCCCCCACCGAAAGCGAACATCAGTGGAGGGATGCAGGCAAGGCCGATGAGTCTGATGCCTTCTATAACCTCCTGTCACAGGTGCTGGCTAAAGTGGCCACTCGGGACAGAGTCATCTTGTTGGGTGACTTCAATGCCCGAGTTGGTCATGGTGCTGGCACCTGGTCTGGTGTGATTGGAAGGCATGGGCCAGATCAGCTCAATAACAACGGTAGGAGGCTGCTAGATTTTTGTGCAGCCCATGGGCTTGGAATTACCAACACGCTGTTCTGGCATCAGCACATCCACACGACATCATGGATGCACTCCGGGTCCAAGCAAGAACATCTGCTGGACTACATAGTGATGGAACAGCAGCTACAAGCCCATGTTCTTGACACCAGGACCTACACTGTCAAGTTCATCTGCCCACTGACCATCGACTAGTCATCTGGAAGATGTGCCTACCATTCTTCCACTCTGCTGGTGGGTGTACATCCAGGACCCCATTCAAACCCACAGTGGCCTGGTCTCAGCTAGCCGAGGAAAGTTGCAAGCGAAAACGTCATCATCGCTTCCAGCTGAGTTTGGCATCGTCCCCCCAACTCCTCTTGATGCCGAGGAGAAAAGGGAGGGTTTTGTTGGACCGTGGCTCATGCAGCTTGCAATGGCTGCATTGGGTACGCGGTCCACACCTCCCCAGAGGCACTGGCTGACAGAGGAGGTGTTCCGGCTGGCTGAGAAAAAGCGACAGGCCCATTCTCACCGTCTACAGCATCCCACGTGAGAGAATGAGGAGGCTTAACGCAGCCTTCGCTCGGAGGTTCAGAGAGCCATGCGGTGATGTGTGTGTAACAGCACTTGCCCCTACAGACCTGCTAGAGGCTACGGGGGGGGATCTTTGTCATTGCCTGTGTGTGTGTGTGTACCTGTGTGTGTCTGTGTGTGTGTGCCTGTGTGTGTGTGTGCCTGTGTGTGTGTCTGTGTGTGTGTGTACCTGTGTGTGTCTGTGTGTGTGTGTCTGTGTGTGTGTGTGTGCCTGTGTGTGTGTGCCTGTGTGTGTGTCTGTGTGTGTGTGTACCTGTGTGTGTCTGTGTGTGTGCCTGTGTGTGCCTGTGTGTGTGTCTATGTGTGTGTGCCTGTGTGTGTGTCTGTGGGTGTGCCTGTGTCTGTGTACCTGTGTGTGTGTGTGTGCCTGTGTGTGTGTCTGTGTGTGTGCCTGTGTGTGTGTGGACGCCTCTATTATTTAATTATTTGCTAGAAACGAGATGTCGCAAAATTTCGTTAAACGCAAACAAACACCGTGACCCCCCCACCGCTTCGTAGAGAACGCGTACTCACCGTGACTGTGTGGGTGGTGAGGGGGTGAGTGAGGGGGTGAGTGAGTGAGGGAGTGAGTGAGTGGGTGAGTGAGGGGGTGAGTGAGTGAGTGGGTGAGGGAGGGAGTGAGTGGGTGAGTGAGGGGGTGAGTGAGGGGGTGGTGAGGGGGTGAGTGAGTGGGTGAGTGAGTGAGTGGGTGAGGGAGGGAGTGAGTGTGTGAGTGAGGGGGTGAGTGATTTAGGGGGTGAGTGTTGAGTGAGGGGGTGAGTGAGTGGGTGAGTGAGGGGGTGAGGGAGGGGGTGAGTGAGGGGGTGAGTGAGTGGGTGAGGGAGGGAGTGAGTGAGGGGGTGAGTGAGTGGGTGAGGGAGGGAGTGAGTGGGTGAGTGAGTGGGTGAGTGAGTGAGTGAGTGGGTGAGGGAGTGAGTGGGTGAGTGAGGGGGTGAGTGATTTAGGGGGTGAGTGTTGAGTGAGGGGGTGAGTGAGGGGGTGGTGAGGGGGTGAGTGAGTGAGTGAGTGAGTGGGTGAGTGAGTGGGTGAGGGAGGAAGTGAGTGGGTGAGGGAGGGAGTGAGTGGTTTAGGGGGTGAGTGGTGAGTGAGGGGGTGAGTGAGGGGGTGAGTGAGGAGGTGAGTGAGTGGGTGAGGGAGGGAGTGAGTGGTTTAGGGGGTGAGTGGTGGGTGAGGGGTTGAGTGAGGGAGGGAGTGAGTGGTTTAGGGGGTGAGTGAGGGGGTGGTGAGGGGGTGAGTGAGTGAGTGAGTGGGTGAGTGAGTGGGTGAGGGAGGAAGTGAGTGGGTGAGGGAGGGAGTGAGTGGTTTAGGGGGTGAGTGGTGAGTGAGGGGGTGAGTGAGGGGGTGAGTGAGGAGGTGAGTGAGTGGGTGAGGGAGGGAGTGAGTGGTTTAGGGGGTGAGTGGTGGGTGAGGGGTTGAGTGAGGGAGGGAGTGAGTGGTTTAGGGGGTGAGTGGTGAGTGAAGGAGTGAGTGGTTTAGGGGGTGAGTGGTGAGTGATTTAGGGGGTGAGTGGTGAGAGGGTGAAGGGGTGAGTGAGGGGGTGAGTGAGTGGGTGAGGGAGTGAGTGAGTGGTTTAGGGGGTGATTGGTGAGTGGTTTAGGGGGTGAGTGGTGAGTGGTTTAGGGGGTGAGTGAGGGGGTGAGTGAGTGGGTTAGGGAGGGAGTGAGTGATTTAGGGGGTGAGTGGTGAGTGAGGGGGTGAGTGAGTGGGTGAGGGAGGGAGTGAGTGAGGGGGTGAGTGAGTGGGTGAGGGAGGGAGTGAGTGGGTGAGTGAGTGGGTGAGTGAGTGAGTGAGTGGGTGAGGGAGTGAGTGGGTGAGTGAGGGGGTGAGTGATTTAGGGGGTGAGTGTTGAGTGAGGGGGTGAGTGAGGGGGTGGTGAGGGGGTGAGTGAGTGAGTGAGTGAGTGGGCGAGTGAGTGGGTGAGGGAGGAAGTGAGTGGGTGAGGGAGGGAGTGAGTGGTTTAGGGGGTGAGTGAGGGGGTGAGTGAGGGGGTGAGTGAGGAGGTGAGTGAGTGGGTGAGGGAGGGAGTGAGTGGTTTAGGGGGTGAGTGGTGGGTGAGGGGTTGAGTGAGGGAGGGAGTGAGTGGTTTAGGGGGTGAGTGAGGGGGTGGTGAGGGGGTGAGTGAGTGAGTGAGTGAGTGAGTGGGTGAGTGAGTGGGTGAGGGAGGAAGTGAGTGGGTGAGGGAGGGAGTGAGTGGTTTAGGGGGTGAGTGGTGAGTGAGGGGGTGAGTGAGGGGGTGAGTGAGGAGGTGAGTGAGTGGGTGAGGGAGGGAGTGAGTGGTTTAGGGGGTGAGTGGTGGGTGAGGGGTTGAGTGAGGGAGGGAGTGAGTGGTTTAGGGGGTGAGTGGTGAGTGAAGGAGTGAGTGGTTTAGGGGGTGAGTGGTGAGTGATTTAGGGGGTGAGTGGTGAGAGGGTGAAGGGGTGAGTGAGGGGGTGAGTGAGTGGGTGGGTGAGGGAGTGAGTGAGTGGTTTAGGGGGTGATTGGTGAGTGGTTTAGGGGGTGAGTGGTGAGTGGTTTAGGGGGTGATTGAGGGGGTGAGTGAGTGGGTTAGGGAGGGAGTGAGTGATTTAGGGGGTGAGTGGTGAGTGAGGGGGTGAGTGAGTGGGTGAGGGAGGGAGTGAGTGATTTAGGGGGTGAGTGGTGAGTGAGAGAGTGAGTGAGTGGGTGAAGGAATGAGTGGTTTAGGGGTGAATGGTGAGAGGGTGAAGGGGTGAGTGAGTGGGTGGGTGAGGGAGTGAGTGATTTAGGGGGTGAGTGAGGGGGTGAGTGAGTGGGTGAAGGAGAGAGTGGTTTAGGGGTGAGTGGTGAGAGGGTGAAGGGGTGAGTGAGGGGGTGAGTGAGTTGGTGAGGGAGTGAGTGGTTTAGGGGGTGAGTGGTGAGTGAGTGGGTGGAGGAGTGAGTGGTTTAGGGGGTGAGTGGTGAGTGGTTTAGGGGGTGAGTGGTGAGTGAGGGGGTGAGTGAGGGGGTGAGTGAGTGAGTTGGTGAGGGAGTGAGTGGTTTAGGGGGTGAGTGGTGAGTGAGGAGGTGAGTGAGTGGGTGGAGGAGTGAGTGGTTTAGGGGGTGAGTGGTGAGAGGGTGAAGGGGTGAGTGAGGGGGTGAGTGAGTGGGTGAGGGAGGGAGTGAATGATTTAGGGGGTGAGTGGTGAGTGAGGAGGTGAGTGAGTGGGTGAAGGAGTGAGTGGTTTAGGGGGTGAGTGGTGAGAGGGCGTCATTTGGTTCAACACCAATGGAGACTAGGCTCTAAGAAAAGCTGTCTCGGGTGTGGACCAATCAACTTCAAGGACAGTGCAAATCATTATCATCATCAGAGTTGTTTATTTTTGTTTGCATTTTGACTGCTTGTGTTGTGGTTATTGCAAACATGATGCCTTGTATAAAGGTGTCGGTTATTGTACCAGTTGAAAGGGTAAAAACCTATTGTACTACGCTTTCAAGCTGTCAATTCCGGTTCAGTGATTCTGCACTTGCTCTATTACTATAGTACTATACCGCCTTCAACTTTTGTGAACGACTGGGTGTTTAAGGTGATCGATTTGTCGTATTATCTGGCTGTACCCGGCCGGGTACGGGTAGCCGTTTGCGACCCTGGTGCGGCCGGGTACGGGTAAGGAATCAAAACCCGTTTGCGACCTCTGGTTGGTGGGTGAGTAAGTGGGTGAGTGGGTGCGTGGGTGAGTGGGTGCGTGGGTGAGTGAGTGTCTGAGTGAGTGAGTGGGTGAGTGCATGGATGGGTGAGTGGGTGAGTGAGTTCGTGAGTGAGTGGGTGAGTGAGTGAGTTTGCGACCCTGGTGCGGCCGGGTACGGGTAAGGAATCAAACCCCGTTTGCGACCTCTGGTTGGTGGGTGAGTAAGTCGGTGAGTGGGTGCGTGGGTGAGTGAGTGGGTGAGTGGGTGAGTGAGTGTGTGAGTGAGTGAGTGGGTGAGTGGGTGGGTGAGTGAGTAGCTGAATTAGTGGGTGAGTGAGTGAGTGGGAGAGTTTGCGACCCTGGTGCGGCCGGGTACGGGTAGGCCGTGAGTCACTGGCGAGTCACCGTGATTGTCACTCATTACGGGTAGGGTACGGGTACGGCCGGGTACGGGTACCCGTTTGCGACCCTGGTGCGGCCGGGTACGGGTAAGGAATCAAAACCCGTTTGCGACCTCTGGGAGCGAGTAGACAGAGCGATAGGTGATGGGGGGTGGTGGTGATGGGGGGTGGTGATGATGGGGGGTGGTTGTGATGGGGGTGGTGGTGATGGGGGTGGTGGTGATGGGGGGTGGTGGTGATGGGGGGTGGTGATGATGGGGGGTGGTTGTGATGGGGGTGGTGGTGATGGGGGTGGTGGTGATGGGGGTGGTGGTGATGGGGGGTGGTGGTGATGGGGGTGGTGATGATGGGGGGTGGTTGTGATGGGGGTGGTGGTGATGGGGGTGGTGGTGATGGGGGTGGTGGTGATGGGGGTGGTGGTGATGGGGGTGGTGGTGATGGGGGGTGGTGGTGGTGGGGGGTACGGGGAGTGTCACGAGGCGAAATGATTAACCTAGAACAACAAACAAGGAGGGGGGCGGGGGGGCGGGGTCCCTTCGTGGTCAATAACCACAGGAGGTGTGTGTGTCTGTGTGTGTGTCTCTGTGTGCGTGTGTGTGTCTCTGTGATGGTGTCTGTATGTGTGTCTGTGTGTGTATCTGTGTGTGTGTGTCTGTGTGTGTGCGTTTGTGTGTGTGTCTGTCTGTGATGGTGTCTGTATGTGTGTCTGTGTATCTGTGTCTGTGTGTGTGACTGTGTGTGTGTCTGTGTGTGTATCTGTGTGTGTGTCTGTGATGGTGTCTGTATGTGTGTCTGTGTGTGTATCTGTGTGTGTGTGTCTGTGTGTGTGCATCTGTGTGTGTGTCTGTCTGTGATGGTGTCTGTATGTGTGTCTGTGTATCTGTGTGTGTGTCTGTGTGTGTATCTGTGTGTGTGTCTGTGATGGTGTCTGTATGTGTGTCTGTATGTGTATCTGTGTGTGTATGTCTGTGTGCGGCCAAACGGAGGCCCTGGACTTGTGCGAGGGGTTGGTAACCTCTCCACCTTCAACTAAACCACGTGGAAAATATAGAACGAAGCTTGTGCTGGAAGCCCCGGTGGGACAGGCGTCTGTAACTTCTCCTTGCCAAACCCCATTTGGCGGAGGTAGGAGACTGAATCCTTACCCTCGGGGTTCCTCCAAACACAACAAAAAGTCATTGCGGGTGGCCACGTGGAATGTTCGAACGCTCACTGCGGAGGAGAGGCTGCCACTCTTCTGTCGGGAGCTGCACCGGTACCGCCTGGATCTCTGTGGTATTCAGGAGGTCCGGTGTACTGGTCATTGTGTGTGTGTGCTCAGAGGAGAGGCTGCCACTCCTCTGTCGGGAGCTGGACCGGTACCGCCTGGATCTCTGCGGTATTCAGGAGGTCGGTGTACTGGTCATTGTGTGTGTATGCTCAGAGGAGAGGCTGCCACTCCTCTGTCGGGAGCTGGACCGGTACCGCCTGGATCTCTGTGGCATTCAGGAGGTCCGGTGTACTGGTCATTGTGTGTGTGTGCTCAGAGGAGAGGCTGCCACTCCTCTGTCGGGAGCTGGACCGGTACCGCCTGGATCTCTGTGGCATTCAGGAGGTCCGGTGTACTGGTCATTGTGTGTGTGTGCTCAGAGGAGAGGCTGCCACTCCTCTGTCGGGAGCTGGACCGGTACCGCCTGGATCTCTGTGGCGTTCAGGAGGTCCGGTGTACTGGTCATTGTGTGTGTGTGCTCAGAGGAGAGGCTGCCACTCCTCTGTCTGGAGCTGGACCGGTACCGCCTGGATCTCTGCGGTGTTCAGGAGGTCCGGTGGACCGGCTCTGGCTCCTGCCACCATGAGGGGTGGACAGTCCTCTACTCGGGGCAGGAGACTGCCAAACAACAGGGA
Source organism: Lampetra planeri (assembly GCF_965212315.1). Classification (NCBI taxonomy): domain Eukaryota; kingdom Metazoa; phylum Chordata; class Hyperoartia; order Petromyzontiformes; family Petromyzontidae; genus Lampetra; species Lampetra planeri. The sequence goes on along the minus strand of NC_136151.1, from coordinate 8,490,868 downwards.
GTGGCTCTTCTTCTGAACAAAAGAATGAAGGGGGCGTGGGAGCGTGGCGGTGAGGTGTGGGAAGCTGTAAGCCCCAGGATACTTTGGGCTCGCGTTCACATCAACCGGAGGCGAGGAGTGGTGGTCGTGGTTACTTATGCCCCCACCCAAGACCCCAAGAGGCTACACGGTGCATCTTTGTCTATGTAAGAGGCTACACGGTGCATCTTTGTCTATGTAAGAGGCTACACGGTGCATCTTTGTCTATGTAAGAGGCTACACGGTGCATCTTTGTCTATGTAAGAGGCTACACGGTGCATCTTTGTCTATGTAAGAGGCTACACGGTGCATCTTTGTCTATGTAAGAGGCTATACGGTGCATCTTTGTCTATGTAAGAGGCTACACGGTGCATCTTTGTCTATGTAAGAGGCTATACGGTGCATCTTTGTCTCTGTTAGAGGCTATACGGTGCATTTTTTTCTATGTAAGAGGCTACACGGGGCACCTTTATCTTTGTCTTGGCTAGAGGCTACCCAGGGCACCTTTATCTTTGTCTTTGCTAGAGGCTACACGGGGGACCTTTGTATTTATCTCAGTCAGTTTTGCCTGCCTGAAGAGAGGGTGGTGGTGGCTGGGGTGGTGGGAGGGGTGGTTGGGGGCGTGGCTACAGATGGGGTTGGTCATGTGACCACCCCCCCACCCCCCACCCCCCCCAGGGGCTCCCCCCTATATAAGGAGCGAGGCGTCCTCACCGTGAGAAGTTCGGCACGTGGTCTCCACCCGCCGCCATTTTAACCTTGACGGCGGCCATTTTTTTTCTTTCTACTACTCCTCTCGTGCCTTTTCGTTTTAAAACGACTTTAAAAAATCGATTTTTGTATTAATCGTCAGCTGATTATCGATTAGGGACCACTTTGGACATTTTTTTCTTCGCCTATCAATTGAGTATCGATCAGGTTGGACCACTTTGTACGTTTTTTTATTCGCCTATCAATTGAGTATCGATCAGGGGACCACTTCGAACGTTTTTTTCTTCACCTATCAATTGAGTATCGATCAGGTTGGACCACTTTGGACGTTTTTTTCTTCACCTATCAATTGAGTATCGATCAGGTTGGACCACTTTGTACGTTTTTTTCTTCACCTATCAATTGAGTATCGATCAGGTTGGACCACTTTGGACGTTTTTTTCTTCATCTATCAATTGAGTATCGATCAGGTTGGTCCACTTTGGACGTTTTTTTCTTCACCTATCAATTGAGTATCGATCAGGGGGGCCACTTTGGACGTTTTTTTCTTCACCTATCAATTGAGTATCGATCAGAGGGACAACTTTGTACGTTTTTTCTTCACCTATCAATTGAGTATCGATCAGGGGACCACTTCGGACGTTTTTTTCTTCACCTATCAATTGAGTATCGATCAGGTTGGACCACTTTGTACGTTTTTTTCTTCACCTATCAATTGAGTATCGATCAGAGGGACAACTTTGTACGTTTTTTTCTTCACCTATCAATTGAGTATCGATCAGGGGACCACTTTGTACGTTTTTTCTTCACCTATCAATTGAGTATCGATCAGGGGACCACTTCGGACGTTTTTTTCTTCACCTATCAATTGAGTATCGATCAGGTTGGACCACTTTGGACGTTTTTTTCTTCACCTATCAATTGAGTATCGATCAGGTTGAACCACTTTGGACGTTTTTTTCTTCACCTATCAATTGAGTATCGATCAGGTTGGACCACTTTGGACGTTTCTTCCTTCACCTATCAATTGAGTATCGATCAGGGGGGCCACTTTGGACGTTTTTTTCTTCACCTATCAATTGAGTATCGATCAGGTTGGACCACTTTGTACGTTTTTTTCTTCACCTATCAATTGAGTATCGATCAGGTTGGACCACTTTGTACGTTTTTTTCTTCACCTATCAATTGAGTATCGATCAGGGGACCACTTCGGACGTTTTTTTCTTCACCTATCAATTGAGTATCGATCAGGTTGGACCACTTTGTACGTTTTTTTCTTCACCTATCAATTGAGTATCAATCAGAGGGACAACTTTGTACGTTTTTTTCTTCACCTATCAATTGAGTATCGATCAGGGGACCACTTCGGACGTTTTTTTCTTCACCTATCAATTGAGTATCGATCAGGTTGGACCACTTTGGACGTTTTTTTCTTCACCTATCAATTGAGTATCGATCAGGTTGGACCACTTTGTACGTTTTTTTCTTCACCTATCAATTGAGTATCGATCAGGTTGGACCACTTTGGACGTTTTTTTCTTCATCTATCAATTGAGTATCGATCAGGTTGGTCCACTTTGGACGTTTTTTTCTTCACCTATCAATTGAGTATCGATCAGGGGGGCCACTTTGGACGTTTTTTTCTTCACCTATCAATTGAGTATTGATCAGGTTGAACCACTTTGGACGTTTTTTTCTTCACCTATCAATTGAGTATCGATCAGGTTGGACCACTTTGGACGTTTCTTCCTTCACCTATCAATTGAGTATCGATCAGGGGGGCCACTTTGGACGTTTTTTTCTTCACCTATCAATTGAGTATCGCTCAGGTTGGACCACTTTGTACGTTTTTTTCTTCACCTATCAATTGAGTATCGATCAGGTTGGACCACTTTGGACGTTTTTTTCTTCACCTATCAATTGAGTATCGATCGGGTTGGACCACTTTGGACGTTTTTTTCTTCACCTATCAATTGAGTATCGATCAGGGGGGCCACTTTGGACGTTTTTTTCTTCACCTATCAATTGAGTATCGATCGGGGGGGCCACTTCGGACGTTTCTTCCGTCAAATTAAAAGTACAAGTTGCACCCGTCGCTCATTTTCGCGTACCTCACGACACTTTTATTGCACCTTTTCATCTCGCGCGAGGACGTCAAATCGATCGTTTTTTTTTGTTTTTCTACGCGAGAACAACCCAAATCGATGGCGGATATCCTCCCGATGTATTTTTTTCTCTCGCCGGGATCAATCGAGCGTCGGCTGAGCGGGGTCCGCGGATCTTTCGTTTTTCGTTCGATGCATTCTAATGAATCGAACGGTAGATGTCGATCTCATGTCACAGAACCGTCTGCTCGTTTTCGTTCGAAAGCATCGATCCGGCTCCCCCGATTCAGCGACGAATCAGCGATTGACAAGCCCCGTGATCGATTTTGGTCCCACGCGTGTCGGTTGTTTTTAAATCCGTTATATTAAATTTTGATTTAAAGCTTTCATGACTGCAGGGATTCATCTTCTTGGTTCTTTCGGTAAAGTCACCACGTAGAAGGGAAGTAATAAAATAATAAAAATAAAACATAATAAAATAATTATTTTATTATATTTTAATAATTTTTTTATTATGTTTTATTTTTACTATTTTATTACTTCCCTTCTACGTGCCTTTATATTAAGTTCGCTTGCTTGCTTAGGACCGTGCAAATCTTTCTGTCGTTTTTAAACCCACTTCCCGTGATCCAATCGAGCTGACATTTTGCACACAGACTCGTTGTGCGTGACAATTTATTTTCGTGAAATTATATTTAATTACCAATTGCTTAATGCTGCCATGCAATCATCTGACCCATAGCTGGCAGCCATCTCAAGCCAGAGGGACGAGAGGACTCTAGCCGCCACGCATATAAAGGATAGTGAAAAACTTTGTTTTTTACGGGTTATACTTGTTTTTAAGATACGATACGATACAAAAAAAAATATCGATTTCCAATCATTCAATCTTTTCTACTTTTTTCTACTTTGTTGTTTTTTTTCCGGATATCCTCCCGATGCATTTTTTTTCCCCTTGCCGGGATCAATCGAGCGTCAGCTGAGCGGGGTCCGCGGATCTTTCGTTTTTGTTCGACGCATCTAATGACACCCCCCCCCCTCTCTCCCTTGTTTCCGTCGTAATGGGCGAATCGAACGGTAGCTCGTGTCACAGAACCATCTGCTCGTTTTCGTTCAACAAGCATCGATCCCGTGATCGATTTTCGTTCCACGCGTGTCGGTTTTTTTTTTGAAGATACGATACAAAAAAAATAGATCGATTTCCAATCATTAAATCTTTTCTACTTTTTTCAACTTTTCGTTGTTTTTTTCGTGCCCCTTTCAAAGTCCCGTCGGAGTTCACGATGAATCCTCAGGCGACCGGGGAGAGCGAAGAGGGAGCCATGTTCCTCTTCACGTCCGAGTCGGTGGGCGAGGGACACCCAGGTGGGTACCAGAGGCAAAGCTCCCCCGGGTAGCCTCCAGCAGGGGGCTGTAGGGGCAAGTGCACTGCTAGTAGTAGCACCTAACAGAGACAAACCTACCCCGTGTAGCCTCTAGCAGGGCTGTAGGGGCAAGTGCTGTTACACACACACACGCAGACACAGACAAAGCTCCCCCGTGTAGGCTCTAGCAGGGCTGTAGGGGCAAGTGCTGTTACACACACACAGACACAGACAAAGATCCCCGTGTAGGCTCTAGCAGGGCTGTAGGGGCAAGTGCTGTTACACACACACAGACACAGACAAAGATCCCCGTGTAGCCTCTAGCAGGGCTGTAGGGGCAAGTGCTGTTACACACACACAGACACAGACACAGACAAAGATCCCCCGTGTAGGCTCTAGCAGGGCTGTAGGGGCAAGTGCTGTTACACACACACAGACACAGACACAGACAAAGATCCCCGTGTAGGCTCTAGCAGGGCTGTAGGGGCAAGTGCTGTTACACACACACAGACACAAACAAAGATCCCCGTGTAGGCTCTACAGGGCTGTAGGGGCAAGTGCTGTCTCACGCACACACACAGACAAAGGTAGCCACGTGTAGCATCCAGCAGGGCTGTAGGGGCAAGTGCTGTTATACGCACACAGACACAGACAAAAGTCCCCCCGGTAGCCTCCAGCAGGGCTGTAGGGGCAAGTGCTGTCACGCACAGACAAACGTATCCCCCAGGTAGCCTCCAGCAGGCTGTAGGGGCAAGTGCACTGCTAGTAGTAGCACCTAACAAAGACAAAGATCCCCCAGGTAGCCTCTAGCGGGGCTATAGAGGCAAGTGCTGTGAGTAGCAGCACCTAAGAGAGGCAAAGATTCCCCGTGTAGGCTCTAGCAGGTGTGTAGGGGCAAGTGCTGTTACACACACACACGCAGACACAGACAAAGATCCCCCGTGTAGGCTCTAGCAGGTGTGTAGGGGCAAGTGCTGTTACACACACGCAGACACAGACAAAGCTCCCCCGTGTAGGCTCTAGCAGGTGTGTAGGGGCAAGTGCTGTTACACACACACACACACGCAGACACAGACAAAGCTCCCCCGTGTAGGCTCTAGCAGGTCTGTAGGGGCAAGTGCTGTTACACACACACACGCAGAGACAGACAAAGATCCCCCGGGTAGGCTCTAAGCAGGTCTGTAGGGGCAAGTGCTGTTACACTCACACACGCAGACACAGACAAAGCTCCCCCGTGTAGGCTCTAGCAGGTCTGTAGGGGCAAGTGCTGATACACACAAACACACGCAGACACAGACAAAGCTCCCCCGTGTAGGCTCTAGCAGGTCTGTAGGGGCAAGTGCTGATACACACAGACACACGCAGACACAGACAAAGATCCCCCGTGTAGGCTCTAGCAGGTGTGTAGGGGCAAGTGCTGTTACACTCACACACACGCAGTCACAGACAAAGATCCCCCGTGTTGGCTCTAGCAGGTGTGTAGGGGCAAGTGCTGTTACACTCACACACACACACGCAGACACAGACAAAGCTCCCACGTGTAGGCTCTAAGCAGGTCTGTAGGGGCAAGTGCTGTTACACATACGCAGAGACAGGCAAAGATCCCCCGTGTAGGCTCTAAGCAGGTATGTAGGGGCAAGTGCTGTTACACACACACACACGCAGACACAGACAAAGATCCCCCGTGTAGCCTCTAGCAGGTGTGTAGGGGCAAGTGCTGTTACACACACGCAGACACAGACAAAGCTCCCCCGTGTAGGCTCTAGCAGGTCTGTAGAGGCAAGTGCTGTTACACTCACACACACGCAGACACAGACAAAGATCCCCCGTGTAGGCTCTAGCAGGTCTGTAGGGGCAAGTGCTGTTACACACACACACACACACGCAGAGACAGACAGACAAAGCTACCCCGTGTAGCCTCTCGCAGGGCTCTAGGGGCAAGTGCTGATAGTAGCAGCGAGTATAAAATCAATTCAAGATAACGCAACTGGGTAAACAAGACGCAGAGAGGGGGGTGTGGGGGGGGGGAGACGTTTTAGAGTAAACTAAAACTATTTATCTAAACTATAAACGAGTTCATGTAACCACGTCTAAGGCCTCCACTCAGCTACTGTGTTGTTCAGAAGCCATCGCTACGTAGTGATAGAAGCTCAACTAAATAGCTGACATCATCATCATCATATGGAAATTAATGGTAGCAGTCACATTACACTGGTCAACAACAACAAAAAATTTAACCCGTAAAAACAAAGTTTTTCACTCTAAATCCTTTATATGCGTGGCGGCTAGAGTCCTCTCGTCCTCTGGCTTGAGATGGCTGCCACCTATGGGTCAGATGATTGCCTGCCACCATTAAGCAATTGGTAATTAAATTAAAAAAAATTTGCCTAAAAAGTGTAACATTTTGGGAAAAAATTTATGACAAAAATTAATTGTCACGCACAACGAGTCTGTGTGCAAAATGTCAGCTCGATTGGATCACGGGAAGTGGATTAAAAAACGACCGAAAGATTTGCACGGTCGTAAGCAAGCAAACTTGTACGACAGCCGTATCAAGTAAATGAGAGATTGCAAGAGCTACCACTCCGTATATATATATAAAATGGTATTTTGTTATGCAGTCTATTCTTACTCTTAAGCCTCACCTTACCATATGAATAAAAAGTGTGCCGTACTTGGCCCTTCCTACCCCCTCTCCAACCATTATATAAACGGAGTGGTAGCTCCTGCAATCTCTCATTTACTTGATACGGCTGTCGTACAAGTAAAATAAAACAAAATTAAAAATCACGACGTTTCGGAGGCAACACAAGCTTCCGTCTTCAGGTGGAACCGTCACAGCCACGACAGCTGTATCAAGTAAATGAGAGATTTCAAGAGCTACCACTCCGTATATATAATGGTTGGAGAGGGGGGAAGGGCCAAGTACGGCACACTTTTTATTCATATGGTAAGGTGAGGCTTGAGACTAAGAATAGACTGCATAACAAAAGGCTGAGCCTTTGTTATGGAGAGGTACGGTTTGTGACTAAGCCTGGCCTACATAACAATAGTGTGAGAAAAGAAAACAACTAAACATGGTAAAACAACAAGCAACTGGCTGTCTATCAATAACCTGTAATAGTTGTCTGTCAAATAAGATGGTCCAAATAAGTGTAGTTAAATCTTTTTTTTTGCACGGTTAATAACATCTTTCCAATGATTACTCAGTTTGTAACCATCATCACGGTTGAAATTATGTCTGTGTTTGTATATTTGTATGGCTTTGTGTACAAACCTTTGATGGTAGCCAGCAGTCACGAAAGCCTCAAATCTAGAACCCATAGACATGCATACTCGTAGAGACCCACACACAGACCCATACTCAAGTTTCTGTTATCATCATGAGACGCACAGAATTCCAGACACTCATGTAGAATCACAGAGACCCATAGAGACCCACACTCATCGAGACTCACAGAGACCCACACAGAGACCCACACTCAAGTGTCTGATATTATCATGAGACGCACAGAATTCCAGACACTCATGTAGAATCACAGAGACCCATAGAGACCCACACTCATCGAGACTCACAGAGACCCACACAGAGACCCATACTCAAGTGTCTGGTATCATCATCAGACGCACAGAATTCCAGACACTCATGTAGAATCACAGAGACCCATATAGACCCACACTCATCGAGACTCAGAGACCCACACAGAGACCCACACTCAAGTGTCTGATATTATCATGAGACGCACAGAATTCCAGACACTCGTGTAGAATCACAGAGACCCATAGAGACCCACACTCATCGAGACTCACAGAGACCCACACAGAGACCCATACTCAAAGTGTCTGATATCATCATCAGACGCACAGAATTCCAGACACTCATGTAGAATCACAGAGACCCATAGAGACCCACACTCATCGAGACTCACAGAGACCCATAGAGACCCACACTCATCGAGACTCACAGAGACCCACACAGAGACCCATACTCAAGTGTCTGATATCATCATGAGACGCACATAATTCCAGACACTCATGTAGAATCATAGAGACCCATAGAGACCCACACTCATCGAGACTCACATACTAAAACTAAACTAATGTTTATGTTCTATGGGAAATTCATTTGCCAGTAAAAATATGATAATTGTTTTTTTACCCTTCTATCTGGCAACAAAACTGACACGTTTTTTACAAGGAGTCATGTTTGCATAGACCACAATACCTGCAGTCGTAATGCAAACAAAAGACAAAGGAGGTTCCAATGGTGTAGATGCTTACCCCGAGCTCTCATACTCTGATGGTGCATTGTCTTTGAGTTGTGCGCCTTTTGGCGTCATCTGGTCCAACACCAAGTGAGACTAGGCTCTAAGGAAAAGCTGTCTCGGGTGTGGACCAATCAACTTCAAGGACAGTGTACATACATTATCAGAGTTGTGTTCTTTTGTTTGTATTATGACTGCTGGTATAGAGATAAACCCATAGAGATACATAGAGACCCATACCTACCCATAGACACACATAGATACCCACAGAAACCCACAGAGACCCATAGAGATACATAGAGACCCATACCTACCCATAGACATACACAGAGACCCACAGAGATACCCATAGAGACCCATATTCACCCACATAGACCCATAGAGACCCACAGAGATGCATAGACACTCATATAGACCCACAGGAACCCACAGAGACCCATAGAGATACATAGAGACCCATAGAGCTCCATACCTACTCATAGACATACATAGAGACCCATAGAGACCCATAGAGCTCCATACCTACTCATAGACATACATAGAGACCCATAGAGCTACATAGAGACCCACAGAGACCCATAGAGATACATAGAGACCCATACCTACCCATAGACACACATAGAGACCCATAGACACACACAGAGACCCACAGAGTGTTTGGTAGCATTGTCATTGTCCTGTCCCTCTTCTGAGATCGTTGTTTTGTTCTCTGCGCGTCACAGACAAGATGTGCGATCAGATCAGCGACGCCGTCTTGGACGCTCACCTCGCTCAAGATCCCAACGCCAAAGTTGCGTGCGGTGAGTGATGGTGGTGGTGGTGATGGTGGTGGTGGTGGTGATGGTGGTGGTGGTGATGGTGATGGTGGTGGTGATGGTGATGGTGGTGGTGGTGACGGTGGTGATGGTGGTGATGGTGGTGATGATGGTGGTGATGGTGGTGATGGTGGTGATGGTGGTGATGGTGGTGGTGATGGTGGTGATGGTGGTGATGGTGGTGATGGTGGTGGTGGTGGTGATGGTGGTGGTGGTGGTGGTGATGGTGGTGGTGATGGTGGTGGTGATGGTGATGATGATGGTGGTGGTGATGATGGTGGTGGTGGTGATGATGGTGGTGGTGGTGATGATGGTGGTGGTGGTGATGATGGTGATGGTGGTGATGGTGGTGGTGGTGGTGGTAATGGTGATGGTGATGATGGTGGTGATGATGGTAGTGGTGATGATGGTGGTGGTGGTAATGGTGGTGGTGGCAATGGTGGTGGTGATGATGATGGTGATGATGGTGGTGGTAATGGTGGTGGTGGCAATGGTGGTGGTGATGATGATGGTGATGATGGTGGTGGTGGTGGTAATGGTGGTGGTGGTGGCAATGGTGGTGGTGATGATGATGGTGGTGTTGTTGGATCTGCAGAGTGCGTGGCTAAGACGGGCATGATCCTGCTGATGATGATGTTACTGATGTTGATACTGCTGCTGATGTTGATGCTGCTACTGCTGATGATGTAGGTGATGTTACTGATGATGATGATGATGATAATGCTACTACTGATGATGATATTACTGATGATGATGCAGCTGCTACTACTGATGATGCTGCTACTGATGATGATGTTACTGATGATGATGCTGCTGATGATGTTGCTACTACTGATGATGATGATGCTGCTACTACTGATGATGCTGCTACTGATGATGTTACTGATGATGATCATGATGATGATGCTGCTGCTACTGATGATGATGATCCTGCTGATGATGATGTTACTGATGATGTTGATGTTGTTGATGATGTTGATGTTGTTGTTGATGTTGTTGTTGTTGTTGATGTTACTGTTGATGATGATGTTGATGTTGTTGATGATGTTGATGTTGTTGTTGATGTTGTTGTTGATGTTACTGTTGATGATGATGTTGATGATGTTGTTGTTGTTACTACAGAGTGCGTGGCTAAGACGGGCATGATCCTGCTGATGATGATGTTGTTGTTGTTGATGTTGTTGTTGATGTTGATGATGATGTTGATGATGTTGATGTTGTTGTTGTTGCTACAGAATCCGTGGCTAAGACGGGCATGATCCTGCTGATGATGATGTTGTTGTTGTTGATGTTGTTGTTGTTGTTGTTGATGATGATGTTGATGATGTTGATGTTGTTGTTGTTGCTACAGAGTGTGTGGCTAAGACGGGCATGATCCTGCTGTGTGGGGAGATCACCTCGAGCGCCATCATCGACTACCAGAAGGTCGTGAGAGACACCGTCAAGCACATCGGCTACGACGACTCCGCCAAAGGTGGATCACTCACCCACTCACCCACCCACTCACTCACTCACCCACTCACCCACTCACCCACTCGCTCACTCACTCGCTCACTCACCCACTCACCCACCCACTCACCCACCCACTCACTCACCCACTCACTCACTCACCCACTCACCCACTCACCCACCCACTCACTCACTCACTCACCCACTCACTCACCCACTCACTCGCTCACCCGCTCACGCACCCACTCACTCACTCACACACTCACCCACTCGCTCACTCACTCACTCACTCACTCGCTCACCCGCTCACCCACCCACTCACCCACTCACTCACTCGCTCATTCACTCACCCACTCACTCACTCACTCACTCACTCACTCACCCACTCACCCACCCACCCACCCAGTCACCCACTCACTCACCCACTCACCAGCTCACTCACTCACTCATCAACTCACTCACTCACCCACCCACCCAGTCACCCGCTCACTCACCCACCCACTCACTCACCCACTCACCCACTCACCCACCCACTCACCCACTCACTCACTCGCTCACTCAACAGCTCACTCACCAGCTCACTCACTCACTCATCCACTCACCCACTCACTCACTCGCTCACTCAACAGCTCACTCACCCACTCACTCACTCGCTCACTCAACAGCTCACTCACTCACCC